>NW_026606839.1:1845000-1977500 GCF_029890125.1 Rhinichthys klamathensis goyatoka
ACAGTCCTTTTACAGTCCTGTTACCCATGTACTTACTATGTACTTATTATAGTAATTATAATTACTGGGTAATAACTAGGTACTAACCCTGAACCTACCCCTAACCCATGTACCTACCTTATATTAGCCAGTACTTTCTAGGTAAGTACACTGTAAGTACACGTAAGTACTGTACTGTAAAAGGAAGCGTTACCAATAGTTCTAATTAAATAAAAAAAATCTTTTAGTCAATATTTGTGTTTGGTGTTATGCTCCTTTAGCCATAGCTTTCAGATCAGAGCTTTGGTGTGTGTGTGAGTTGTCTTCTCACTCACTGGTTAATAACAACATCTCTGTAGCCTAAATCCTCTCTTTATTAACTGTCCTTGGGGTTAGTTGAACACTAGCGATACAGAGATGTTTCCTGGTTCCTGTCAGATGATAAAGCTGAGCGTTCTGCTTCAGTGAACATTAATGAACGCTCGGCTCTCTAATGGAGGGTCAATATTTACCATCCAGCCTCACATTTCACGTAACCTTGGGATCTGAAGATAACACAAGCAAGTGCAAACACATTTTTTAATAATGCCAAGGTCTCTCTCGGTGCGGTTCGATGTCTCTCTCTGCTAAAGGCTTGTTGTTAAGGACCAAAAAAGCAGGAATACGATGAAACTTGAATACAAAGAAACTCCATATTGATGGAGACGTTTGTTTACAGCCACTGTCTGCGTTCCTATGACAACGGCCTGAATAATCACTGTCTCCTGAAGTCAACAACAGGACGACAGCAACACAGAGCGCCTATCCTGTAGTCAAATAGTGGCTCTACAACACTTCAAACTGGATGACACGTCGAGACAAACAACTAAATACACCCACTTCTAATTAAGACTTCTAATGTGATTTTATAGAAACTGATGTTTGAGTTCATTTTCTCAGTTTAAACATGAACCAATGCTACATTTTTCTAAATGTCATAATCATTTGTTAACACACAAGTATTCATTAATTCAATGAGCTCATTGTTTCTGCCTTAAATTATTACAGCATTATTAGCTAACTGTGATTTTGTATGTGTATATTTCTGAAATACATAACTTAGACAGTTTCCTCTGATAACAGATCACTCTAAATTGTAATGTGGACTCATGCATTTTCTGTAAAGCTCCTTTGAAACCATATGTATTATGAAAAGCGCTATACAAATAAATGTGAATTGAATTTAGTCTTAGTCATACTTTTTAGTTTTTTTTTAATCATATTTAGTCAACCTTGTCCTGTTTTTGTTTAGTCACATTTTAGTTGACTAATTGTCTGGGCATTTTAGTCTAGTTTCAGGCAGGAAAAACGTACCAAGCACAATGTTCTCTCATCATTCCTGATTTATAGCACACAAAAAACACACAAAAAAACACAATATAGTGACCCGTGCCTTGTTTTCTATCACGTTTGTGATGACATAAGATGAATGCAAATGCACCATGTTTTTATAGTGTGAAACCAGACCAATGCTGGAACAAATGCACTTGTATTGGGACCTTGTCAAACAAGCCGAATGTTAAAAGCCCCCACAGTAAAACACCGGGCAGAAAATGCATCCTTTTAAAAAATTTATTTATAATATTGTGAATTTGTGACTGAGACAACAGCTCTGTTCTTAAACCTAATGAACTACTGGCCACTAGTTGCAACTGGATGCCATTAGCAATGCAAGGTCATCAAAGATGGCTCAAAGATGGCCGTTGTCAAGATCTTGCAACCAAAGATAGCCTGCGATCATTTTTTGACAGTGTCAGAATCTGGCATCATGATCATCTCCGACCTACAGATACTGACTAAACGATAAAAATGCAACATGAAACGGTGTATTGATCAACGCAACATGGCACTAAAACTTAAAACTACTAACCTCAAGCTCCATTTGCAAGATTGCCATGCCAAGTTGTCCTCTTTTCCCTAGCAATGACCATATTCTCCTCTTTCGCTTCCTCCTCTTTTTCAGCTCACATTAAAAACCACAAGTTCAATTGATCTTGCTTTATTTGTTTACCACTAGCTCATGCTGAGGATATTTTATTCTTCTGTACTAACGATTCAATAGGTGTCTGTCATCATCGTACAGTCTACATACATGTCGTACCCAAGTTTATTAGATCCATGTCGTACAGTGTGATTTGCAAATGCCCTCATAGGATTTCCGAAATCACACAGTCTGTAGCAGGCATGAGTCACTTTGAATAAATGCATGAATGTAAATGTAAGATGACTTCAAAGCTACAGACGTGCACTGAAAGATGCAAAACTGCACAATAATCAGCCGTATGGGGTTTGAACCCGAAACATTTCAGCTACCAGCTTGAACACAACCCCACAAACAAAAGCAGTCTCAGATCAGAGTGTGTGTTTCTGTCTTATAAACACCTCCATCCATCAGATAAGCACAGTGAGGTGTTATGACAGTGTGTGTGCACTTACACTGACACTGCAGTGATTCTCCCACAAAACACTAATGAAACAGTCACGCTCTGTTATTCCCGCTCGCTCTGATTGAACTCGATGTGTCAGAGCAGCATGATGGAAAAGACAGAAACAAGAGCGATACTGACATCAGAGGAAGATCGGCAAAAACAGATCTCTAAAATCTTTCCATTTAGGCTGTCGTGCATCATCATTTACATGCACATAAGCGGAAATCTCACAAATATCAGCTTATTGAAATAACCAGTTTTCCCCGTTTACATGCAAAGCAACCAGTAACCTGACAACGCAAGTAAACCGTGTTTGCATGACTTTATTAATAAACCAGGTCATGCCCCTGTGTGATGTCAAAACAATCATTTGCGTCTCTGAGTATTTCATTTGTCATGTCGGTAGATGCAGCGTTTTGACTGAGCCACTTCTACTTCTGCTGCACGAGATGAGAGAACATTTGATCATTTTCTGGGCCATGAAAGAGTCTGCGTTTGTCATATATTTCCGTCTTCCTTTCCTGCAAAACACTTGCTCTGTCTGGATGTGTTTAAAGGCACACTATGCAGGAATTCCGTTTTTGTCAAACAGCGACCCCTAGAGTCGCTGTGGAGTACTTGTATTTAACGTACAACGTTAAACGTATCGTAAATACCACTCACGCAGAGTGTCTCTGCACTCACAGCCTGATACCCCTTTGTAGCTGTTATATTAAAGGATAATTCCGGTATTTAACACTTTGAGTCTATTTTCTAGTTTGTTTTGGATGAACTAGAATGTTGGACTTAGAAATGTTGACGATGGGTCCAGTCTCGACTTTTTGACTATTTTAGAATCGCCTCTGAGCGCTTCAGAGTGGATGTCTATGGGCATGCTCAAACATGTCCTTAAAACAACCCTTAACGTTCGTTTTCAAAACTGTGCAACTCACCGAGTGGTTAGTGGTGTTCGTTGATGTTCCAAAACAAGTAGCGTAGCGAAATACAGTTTCTGTCGTGTTTTATTTGCCATTTTTTAAAATCGTATTGATGTCTGCTGGAGGACTCAGTGCTCGTTGATATTACTGCGCTACCGGAAACGGAAAGGGGTCTGTTTACATTTGGTTGTAGTCTTTTCGCTCGGTTCTCCGTCTCTCAGAAGGCTAGCGTGAGCTGAGCAACTGCGGCAAAGTGGTTGTCGCCATCAAGTGGCCGGGAGTGTGCTAATGCTTCAGACTCAAATATCGAGCGGAAGTTTATACACGGTTGTGAGGTATCTGAAAAAATAGTTCCACTATAGCAAATAACACGGATTGAAAGCATACATTGCGCCGATGTATTTGTTTTTAATCATCAACGAACACCACTAAACACTCGGTGAGTTGCACAGTTTTGAAAACCAACGTTAAGGGTTGTTTTAAGGACAGTTTGAGCATGCCCGTAGACAGCCACTCTGAAGCGCTCAGAGGCGATTCTAAAATAGTCAAAAAGTCGAGACAGGACCCATCGTCAACATTTCTAAGTCCACCACTCTAGTTCATCCAAAACAAACTAGAAAATAGACTCAAAGTGTTAAATACCGGAATTATCCTTTAAGGTACAAATCTTGCATAGTGTGCATTTTTTGCATTAAATAAGAGATCTAGCGCTAAAATGTGTTTTTGAACTCAAGCTGAGCGCTCGTGTCCGCTGCTATCATGGATACAGTGTTCTCTGTGATTTGGGATGAGGCCAGACAGCAGGATTAGTCGACTGTGATTATCTAACCTTGACCACTATTGTGAGCATTATCTGCCATGCAACTTGCCTCTGTCTGATTTTCTCCTCTTGTACTACTCCATAGATATATACACTAGATGTCGCCTTGGCTACGGCAGTTCATTGGAACGAATACGTCAATAGAGCTGCCATCATGGAACAGGGGAGCCCCTCCTCTTTAATGCATAAGCGTCAATGTAGGCAAAGGTCTAACGGAAATAAAATCACCATAAATCGTCATGAATGCGATTTTCTAGTTTTTTTGGTTCGTTCCAATGGTCAGACATATATTTATCATGTGTTGAGCAGAGAGGCTCATTCTCTTTTCCTTTTCCTAGTCTCTTCCGACCGCATTTTCTTAGCTTTTTACATCGTCGAGTATCACGTCTGAAATGCGCGCAAGTGTCTACGTGCTTTATATGTTGTTGTTGATGTGTGTGACGTCGTTGCCGTAAAGCATGTCGTGATTCTCGTGAGATTTGTCGGGGGCGCTCCTCTCAAACTTGCATTGCTGGTTTTTCCAGCGACGTCCCCCCCAAACTTTACTACCAGGATGATTCGCCCTACTATGAGTTTGTTTACCACCGACATGACTTTGAAGCTGTTATATTAAGGTACAATTCCTGCATAGTGTGCCTTTAAATCTGCACTAAGAATGCGTTTCTGTCACGTAACACACATGCGCACTTCAACAAGCCGGCAGAAAGCAGGATGATGCGCTTATACCGCGCGAAATAAGAGGCAAAAAGCGACCGGTTTATGCTTAAGACGTTTATGACCGTACTCAGATAAAAGAAAATAGGTCGCCACGTCTACATGACCTCGTGCTTATTAAGCATAATCGGCTTAAGAACATGCATGTAAACGCACTCACTCAGTGCATTTTTTAAGAGATCAGCACAAACAGAGGCGATCTCATTGCCAGTTACAGTTCTTTCTATGGGAGTTTTGCTGTGAGCATTTACTCATGTCACACGTAGCCTCTAGCTGTGGTGGTATAATGGATGTGTTTGGTGATATGGTTGATGTGTGGGAACAGTTAAACTTGACTAATGTGAAGCCAGAGAGTAAAGATATGCCAAAGCCTTTTTTCTTTTTTACTGATAGCATATTCAAAGCTCAAGAACAAAATAAATGACGCTGTGTGAGAAACACTCAAAGGCAATGCAATGTAAATCACTTACTATGGATAAATAAGGATAATAAACATGACAGCATCCCAGTTTGCATTCTATCAACCATAAAGCAGATCAGTGTGTCCTGATTCATAATAAATGGAAACATGCATGCTTCGTGTTAAAGCTAGATGCTAATGCTAACATGAAAACACAAAATATCATCCACGTTTCGTGACTGAATTTTAGCATTCGCATCTATCTGTTCTAACTCTATAAGATTCAATTAAAAAAACAGCTTCAGTGTAAAGCACTGGAATTGCATACTATTGTAGGATGCTAAGAAATGCATCCAGTGCACATTGTGTGAGATATCATATCCCACAATACACTCAATGTGACCTTCTACATGTGATGAATGAACTGAAACTACAATCTTCATCTCATTCTTAACTTTTAACAGCCCAATCAAATAATGACATTTAACACAAAATTACATTCATCATGTTTATGTTAAAGATGATAACATGTATGGCATTATAAATATATACTTTTTTATATAAATATATATATATTTTTTAAATCTAACAATATTATGTATATCGTCGCTGTTGGCCAGAAACCTCATATTTTCTCATTTAATTTTTTTATTTTAATAAATCATTAATATATTGGTCACCCTTTATGTCTGTCAGTGCGGGGTTTGCAAAAATTTAACCAATTATTGAGTTTACTTTACTCAAGAAACACTGTATATAAACATTATATAATGTTTTATGTATTTGAGAAGAGGAGAAGTCTAGTATTTGTCGTTGAGTCATAGCTAAGACTGTCTTAACTATAGCCTGTGCGTATATTTTGGCCAAAAGACTGAGCAGCCGTATAGCTACAGTAAACTTTTGAACCTGTAACGTAACGCAATGCATTTACTGCCTCAGATGTGGCGTTCTAATGACGGAAAAACACGCATGTCTGACATTAAAATCTCCATTTGAGCTTGATTTTGGTAAAATGTTAATAATATAATGACACATGCAAGTGTCTGACCATAAATAAAGCCACAATATCAACTTTGATAACACAGTGTTTAATTATTTTAAAAATAGTGTTTTTTCCATTTCCTGAAAAGTAACGTTTTTGGATATTCAAGGTTTTGCCAGCCACGATATATATTTAATTTCAATGTTCTAAAATTCTAAAAGTAAAAATATATGATATATTAACATTTATTGCGTATGACACATTTTAAAATAAATACTGTAGAACGCAGTATACACTAAACAAGGGAGGAGAGGAGAGTGGGGGGACGAGAGAAAGGGTACAAGATGCTAAATTACTGAATTTCAGTTTTCAATTTCACTTTCTTTTCTCTACCATTTTTGTTTGTTTGTTTTTCCCCCTTCTTTTTCTTCATCTATCCTGATATTGTTGTATGTCTGTTTCGTTTTTTTTTTTTTTTTTTTTTTTTTTGACGTGTATTTTGTAAAATGTAAAAATAAATGTTACACTCAACAACATGCAAGTATTCTCTTCCAATCACAGCTTATGAATTCTCCGTAACTGGTCTGATTCCATTAGCGTTATGTGTTTGATGATACGATGTGTTCGCTGTTGTCAGGAAACCCGGAGAATCCTCTAAGCAGTTAATCTCTGTCTGGGATTCTGTCGGGAAAAGTCAAGGGACTCTGTGTGTATTACCATCCCCGCACGGGACACGCACACACTCCCAGAGGGCTTTCTAGACACATACACAGGCCTTCTCCATCACTACAGTGAGCGGGAATCACAATGGGAGCTCTTTTAAGCTCTCTCATTTGGCTAAAGGGATGCAGGGGTCTCCGGAGAGTTGGGAATTTGATTGTGTGTTTGTGTGTGTGCATGTGTGTGCGTGTATGCATGTGTGTGTTTGTTTGTGTGTGTGTGAGGGGGGATTTGTTTGCGTCCAGCTGGTTAATGAGAGGCCTGTCTCTGCACTCAAAGACAATTCCTCTCGTCTGCTAGGTCAGTGGGTTCCCCTGTTGTGAGGCGTTAATGGGGGGGCGTATGCAGTCAAAGCTGTGTGTGTGTGTGTGTGTGTGTTTGTGTGTGTCTGTGGCGGCTGACACTGGCCAGCTGGTGAGATTACCTCTGTGCCTCCTCAGCTAATGTCTTGACAAAGGCCCGCTTCTGGGAATCCATTTTGCTGTTTTGAATGGATGATTTTTTTTTCAAAGAGATGAATTTAATACACTTATTTAGTAAAGTATTCATGCTTGTCATTTCAAAACTACACTTTTGCTTACAAGCTAGTAAACACAGAAGGTGTTTTTACATGCAAAACATGATGCTAGGGTATATAGCAACCAACCAGAGCATATACCCTAATATATATATTTATATATATATATACATTATATAATATATAAAATTGAAAAGCTCATTTAATTGCAATATATATATGTGTACTGTGTATAATTATTTTGTATACATAAATACACACATACGCATGCATATTTAAGACATATATTTATACATAATTTATATTATATATAAATATTTTATATATAAAAAACACATTTTTTTTTAAATATATACATGCTTGTGTGTGTATTATACAAAATAATTATACACAGTACACACACAGATGTATTATTTAAACACAAACTTTTATTTTGGATGCGATTAATTGTTGCCCAGCACTTAAATATACACACACACACACACACACACACACACACACACACACACACACACACACACACACACACACACACACACACACACACACACACACACTGTATACTGTATATATACTGAGGTTTCTCAAATCACCAAGTATGAGCAATACGCTTAGCACAACAAGCATTCCCATAATAACCCCAGTGTGTTTAATAACCTCGTCAAGACGAACGACCGGTTCAGGTTGACAAAACCTCAGTGGTCCAGGTGGACACCGTCCTGTTCATTATGCACACTTGTCTACTAGGCCAGATGGCAGCGCTCTAACCAGCACATAGACTGTCAATGCAAAGCTTAACTAGACATCTCAAGGGAAAAAAGGTCTGTTGTTGTTTTCTCCTCGTCTTATTTCTGTGTCAGGGAGCAGGTGCCTGTTATCAGCTGACTCAATAACACAGAGTTCTGGCTCTTAAACCTGACAGGATGAGCTGCATTCAAAGCCGCTGTAAAATAGAGGATATGATGTGATATAACAGTGACTGCATATCACTTCAAATCTTATATAATGCTCTTTATTATTATATTTTGGTCATAAAATTAGGCTGATGAACTATAATATGCATCACTGATCTCTTAAGCCCGAAACACTACAAGCGTCTCGGCCAGTGTTGTGCCTGAACGCGTTCATTGAACGATAGTTCATGAACTCGTTCATATTTTGGGCGAACGTGAACTGAACGTACTGTATTACTGTATTAATGGGAATGGTTATTATGGGAATGCAAACCTACAAACCTGCGCACACATATTCAAACGAATATAACTATAGAATCAATTTTTAATGCGCATGTGAACGCCATCAGGTCACAGGTTTGCGTTTAAAGTCTGTTTAGAGAGAACGCCGTCGTCTTAGTGACCCCTAATGTAATAACAAATGATAATTTTGCTGGAAGTGAATCAATCAAAACCAACTTTAGCCGAAATAACATTATTCAAAATCGCTATAAAGCCAAAAAAATCTCTGTTACCGTAAATTGTATGTTTATCTCTGTAAAGCTGCTTTGAAACAATCTCCATTGTTAAAAGCGCTGTATAAATGAAGATGACTTGACTTGACTTGACTGCCTGATGAACGTTACTGTGAACTCGTTCATTCTGGTGTCTGTGAACGCACGCTCGCTCAGTTTAACTTCGTTCAATAGGTTGCCAGATTTTTATAGAGCCTTCCAGGCCTTAATATGTAGCGAAAAAAACACCCAATCTGGCAACACAAGCCACCAGTGTCGCACCGCGGTCGCCGCATGTGTCATCAAGACAAGAAGCAGCATGTAGTCGACAAAGCATCGAGGAGGCGTCGCATCGTTTTAAGACAAGGTCGGTGAGGATGGGAAAAATCGTACATTTCTGTGCAAACTTTGCCTGCCGATAAAATAATTGCTGTAGTGGTTGTATATGGGTTGTGGCAATAATAAAAAAAAGTAAATAAATAGCTCGCAGCAACATATGGAAAAAAAGAACTATGAACTAGTTAATTTTTTGGAACCGTGAACCTGAAGTATGAACTATGAACTGAACTAGTTCACTTTAAAATTTGTGAACTGAACTTTGAACTAGTTCATGTAGAAAGTGAACTTTCCCAACACTGGTCTCGGCCAAAAAGAGCACTTGAACACACCAAAATGACTAAAGGCGACTGGCAACTAGCACTTGCATTCTGCGCCTGCATTCAAGTAAATATGTGTCTATATCAGCAGGTATTAATAGTCTATTTTTATCATTCAAAAAGGAAAACCGAATCAAGGACTGCATATACAAACCATAAACAAACCAGCTCTTGCTTACCATTATGAATATCAATCTCAATCAATTTCGGCTCATGTTATTATGAAAAAATATTTGTGCATTCGAATGCGCAGGTAAGATGATGTAAAATTATAACAGCTTTCTGTCTGTACCGTCTTGCTCGATTTTTTGCTCGCTTTCATCACTTTCGCTTTTATTCTCCTCTAAGCTGAACAGCCAATCAGAGTTCTCGCTTTCAAGATGCTGAATCAACCCAAAACCCCAGACGGCATCCAACGAGAGGAACACACAGACAACACCAAGCCGAACGATGCTACAAAACGGCCGACATGGTGTGTCCCGGCCTTTAAATGACAACATGTGAACACAGACTATCTGGACTTGTAGAACATCAGTCTGTGTCACTGTGGACCAGCGCTACACGCCGAGACCAGGCTAAAACCAACCGCTAACATGTTTGCTTCTCACTCTCATTCTCACTGTGATGTTCTTTTCCCCAAGCTGTGCTGGGACTGAGTCAGACTGTTTCTCAGTGCCAGATACGATGAAGTAGTTCTGTCCACTCAGGGGAGGAAGGGTAGGGCCTGTAATAATGTTTACAGCATTACGTCGTCTCTACACTGCTTTTCCCAGAGTTTCATCTCTCTGGTTTCAAACTGCTTCACTCACAGATGAAGCTAAAAAGGAGAACAATATAAACACAGAAAAAGAAATAAGGCTACGCTTCAAATGGCTTACTATCAAACTAAGGTAACACTTTATATTACGACCCGCAAACAACTGCGTAAGTAAACCGAAATTACAGTGTACGTTTCTGTAATTATAGTGTACTTCCGTGTAGGTATAAGGGAACAATATGTTAAAGGAGAACTCCGGCGCAAAATGAACCTTTGGTCTAATAAAACATTGGTACCTATAGTCAACCGTTCTCTGAGATTTGTTTTCATGATAATCGAATGTAAAGAGTTGTATCTCTAAAAACTGTTTAACGTATAACGTTAGTAATGGGGGCATCTATTAAGTAAAAAGAAATCGCTAGTTAATACCACTAACAAGGCTCAAAATAGCCCCACACGAACACAGTAACATAATGAGGGTCCCTACATGCAAAACGAAGCATTGAGAACTTTGTAAGTGTACAGACCGTTTAATAAGAAGATAAAGATAAAGACAGTCCACTTCGTGTATACAGACAGGAGCCATCTTTGGAAAACAGTCTCGACTAGTCAAACCACGAACGCCATTCATACAGTTCAGCTCACTTAGCACGTCGTTCGTGGTTTGACTAGTCGAGTCTGTTTTCCAAAGATGGCTCCTGTCTGTATACACGAAGTGGACTGTCTTTATCTTTATCTCCTTATTAAACGGTCTGTACACTTACAAAGTTCTCAATGCTTCGTTTTGCATGTAGGGACCCTCATTATGTTACTGTGTTCGTGTGGGGCTATTTTGAGCCTTGTTAGTGGTATAAACTAGCGATTTCTTTTTACTTATTATATGCCCCCATTACTAGCGTTATACGCTAAACAGTTTTTAGAGATAAAACTCTTTACATTCGATTATCATGAAAAACAAATCTCAGAGAACGGTCGACTAGGTACCAATGTTTTATTAGACCAAAGGTTCATTTTGCGCCGGAGTTCTCCTTTAAGTTTTGGGTAATAAAGGGGTAACAAGCAGATATACAACCTGCAAAGAACTTCGTAAGTAAACCGAAATTACGGTGTACGTTTCTGTAATTATAGTGTACCTCCGTTAAACATATATAAATATATATATACACGTTTAATTTACAACCCACAGATGTCAAAATTACCCTGTAACTACATTGCACAAGAACATATTTTGCCAGAAATGTGATAAAAACTTTTATAAACAACAGACGTACAATTTTTGCCTGGAATATATTAACAGAATAGGTCCCTGTTAGTTTTAAAATGATTACATTATAAATAATTTGCTTGTATATCTGGTTATACCCCTTTATTACCCAAAACTTTAGGGGTGGGAATTGGCAAAAATGTGACGATTCGATAGTATTGCGATATTTGGCCCACGATTCAATATTATTGCGATTCTTAACATATTGCGATACAGCAAGTATATTGCGATTCGATTCAACAATATATTGCGATTCATGCCCCCCATATTATTCAAAGGCATTACAAAAAATAGAGGAAAATAAGACTCAACTCACTTCAAATGTCACATTTAATTCTGTGAACATTATCTTCTACACATTAACTGAACTGCAAAAACTTTTATATATAATTCCACAAAATCAGCTTATCATTGAATGGCACAGCTTTTTAAATATCTAAATGTACACTCTTAAAATCAGTCAATCAAGCATTATATTATGATAATCAAGCATTAGCCTATTTAATGATAGAACTTCAGTAATTAGAACTAAAACTTGATAATCATGCATGAATGCATATTTGTCATTTTAACTGAACTTAAACTGAACTGGTGGTGCTTACTATATTGTTGGTCATTCAGTGTTTCTGTAAAAAAAAAGTAAGATAATAGTAATTATTATTAAAAGATAATCCTACTACTAATTCTACTAATAATAATGACAATATACAACTATAGTCTATAAAAAAATATAATATAGGCCTACAACACATGAGCTGCTTGGTTCATGAATGTAAATCATTTGACAGCATTCGTTTGCTCTGATTTGCTGAAATTAAAACAGGCATGGGTGCCATCCAATAAGATTGCCGTTTGCGCATTAGTTCCACTTCCACCCACTACCGGAGAAACCGGCATCTCTTCTGCTTGTTCTTAAAAGCTGAATAATACCAGATGAACTCAGTTATTTTGACAGGAAAATACAAACAAGAAATCGTTTACATGTAGCGCGTCGATTTTGCGTGGTATAATGTAACTCTCTCGCTCTCTTTGCGTGCGTGAGAGAAACGTGCCGGCGAGTCGCGCGCCTTCACACTAGAGTACGGTGCTGGGTACGTCACACCATAGCCCGTCTGGTCACACACAGAATGATCGCTTGACGGAGTCACGGAGAGCGAAAGTCTCAAGCGCTCAGTCAGGGTTCAGCGAGTGGAAATATATCTATGCTAAACTTACACTTGGCATCTACATTTTCATTTGAATTTCCAGTTGAATGCACGACAACAAAGGACCGCAACAAGCGCTTCCTTGTGGATGTAATACGCGAATGTAAATTATCAGAGTAAACTCCGAGAAAACCCGGAAGTAAAACAGATAATTTTATAATTAAATATTGCGATACTTTGCGCTACTGTATCGATATAATTGCGGGCGCAAAATATCGCGATACTGAACAGAATCGATTTTTTCCCCCACCACTACAAAACTTAACATATTGTTCCCTTATACCTACACGGAAGTACACTACAATTACAGAAACGTAATTTCGGTTTACTTACGAAGTTGTTTGCGGGTCGTAATATAAAGTGTTACCCAAACTAATTGCACGATTTGTGCGCAGTGAGAAAAAATATGAAATTGATAGCTTGTAAATCAATGAAATGCATATAAATATAAAACTATATGTCTCAATACGTTTATTTTAATGCTTAGTTTTATGATAAAAGCTCTGTAGTTTTAAAACATATAATTGCAATGCAATACTGATTGAGAGATGAATAAACCTTCCACAAAGATCATATTTGAACACGATTTTTCTAAAAAATGAAGTAAGGATAATCAAGTAAACCTGTAAGTTGCTTCAGTCCAGTAAGTGTTCATCTTGAAATGTTACTGGCAATATAAAAGTTATTCCTATGATTATCTGTAAAGATTTCACAGCAAAAAGGTGGACGCTTTTACAATTATATTAAAATAACTTTTACTTGTACATTAGTATTGCATTCCAAACACAGTCGGAGAAATAAATTAAGAGAGCTGAGTCAGTCACACACACACACACACACCCCGTATCTCTCGCCAAAGAATCATCACACACTCTCAATATAACCTCTGTGCCGGAAAACGAGTGCACACGTTGCTGTATTTTTAGAAAGTGCTAAAGCTAGGCGCTAACATCAGAACTGAACCTGCGACGTGTCTTTGAATCACAGACTGAATTTAATGAACGGCCCACAGCAATGCTTTGATAAGCAGCACAGCGCTTTGAAGATTAGTTGCGTTGTGTGTTTTTGTTTTTTACCCTCTTCACACTGAGTGCCAAAGCCATTTTGCCAAACTGGGACACTCGTTCCTTGACGGTGAATAAAATTATTGTGTGCTTTTACAACGATAAATATGAGAATTTTAAATGAACCCTGGACCTTTATTCCAATTGGAGGCGCATGCTTTCTTTACAGATCATTAACAAAGTCCCATATTAACATAGTTTTTGGACATGCATTATTAATTTATGCTGCCTATAAAAAGTATGTGAATGCAAACATTTCTAGCCAAGCAAAAATACAAAATGAATATGATATTTAAATGATACTGTGAGATACTTTTAAAGTCCCCCTGTGGTGAAAATCCAGCTTTTAATGTTGTTTATGTGTCTACGTGGTGTTTTTAATATGCTTTAAGACAAACCATGTGTAAATTCATAAGTCGACAGCATTGCTGAGTATTTTCTCCTTAAAACTGCAGTGAACCAAAGACAGTCTCAAAAACACGGTTTGAAATCGCTGGTGTTTCTGACGTCACACACTACCTTGTAACCAATCAGATCAACGTGTGATCGTCAACCAGTGGATCTCTGAGCTGAGTGAGTGAGTGGAGGCGGGGCTCATTTGCATATTCATTTGCATAACCACGTATACTAAATGAGGCAAGGGTGTCGAGTTACATTCAAGATATTTTAAGGCATGACGAATTTATTTTCAAGGGCAAAACATTTAAATATGTCATTTTGGTGATCGAAGATGAGTTAAATTATTGAGCTCATTTTAAGCCATAAGTCAACTAGTCAGACATTTATGATATCAATGTAATTACTTAAATATATACTTAGGGAGTGGTATCGGAAAATGGTTCAGTTTCAGGGCTGAGAAAGAATATTATATGTAACATTGTTCTACATTACAGAAGAAATACTCAACTATAATAATGAGCATTTAAAACATAAATTAAGCGCTCAAGCATAAAGCATAACAGAGCGAGCGGCCATGTAAAGTGACTAACGTTAGGCTATTACTTACGTTTCAAATGGTAAGCCATGATTTTTCTGCGACTAGCGACTAATTAAAATTTGGTCGACTATGCCTCTTTTCGTCGACTAACGTTTAGTTGAGCCCTATTTATTTTTATATTAATAATATAGGTACATTTTTTGTAAAGGTGTTTAAAAACAAACATCAAAGGCAAAAAGTGAGATTAACTACAATACAATGCTATTCTAAGAAGTACAATTTCAAAACAGTAATAATTTAGTACCCTTTACAGTATATATCAAAATACCATAGTTTTATCATCTGATACCATACTGTACTGTGGTAGTGCTATTGTTTTAAAAGGAAAAACTCTGTTCCACAGAAGAAATTACCTCAAATTCACATGTTGAAGACAAAACTAAACCGAAGTATTGGAATAGTGCTATTATTTGTGTCGATTGGATTAAATATGCACACATAGCTCTAATCCATTTAGCCTACATCTTGTGTTTTTGTACCTCTAAGCAAAGCAGTGAAGATTATAAGAGCTTATCTCCTTCAAATATATAAACAGAAATAAGGAGAGCAAAATTAATATGACACTTCACATATTACACACTCATCCACCATGAAAACACACATACACACACTCACACTTTCTTCTTAACCGCTCTTGATGATGACTGAATTATTACAATATTATCTTGTTAGAGCTGCTTTACAGCAGAATCTGTCTCATATTTGATGAAGTTTGCTTCATTGATTACTTTCCTATACCGTGAAGCTGCTTTGAAAAAATTTCTATTGTATTACGCGGTATAAAAATAAAGGAATTGAATTGACTGAAACAACAACCCTGCTCAAAAGATCACGCATATTCAAATATGCCACCATTGCTTCTCGCAAAACAGGAATGTTTATGATGATGTGGCATATTTGAGTGGAGTGAGAATGAGTCAAATATTCAGTAAATGATTAACTGAGTAAGTAAACCTAATGTTCAGAGAGTAAGCACAGCGCTAGAAACGCCAAGGTCATGGGTTTGATTGTCACAATATTCCTCATTTAAATAATTTATATGCAGAATAAAGGGGCGGGGCCTGGTTGAGTTAGTTAGTAGTGTGTTGAAACTCGCGGTTATAGTAAGAGGCGTGACATTTCCGATTGACCAATCACAACACACTGCTCCAGCTGACCAATCAGAGCACAGTGTGCTTTTCAGAAGGAGGGGCTTCATAGAGACAGGAACTAAACAGAGCGTTACTGACAGACTGGGAAGAGACGAGCTGCAACAATGTACAATATGTGAAAAATAATGTGTTTTTGAACATTCAAGCATAAAAACCTGTTTAGTAGAGCCCTTATTTTTTTTTACAAGATTCTCAGGAAATGCATGAACTCGTAAAATATATAGCTTGCATGAAAGCATCTGAAAAATGCATAGATCTTTAAAACAAAATTGGAAAGAGCTGACCAAAATAGAGTATAAGTAAAACAAGTCTTGTGTTTTGTTTAGGCAGTGTGTGTGTGTGTGTGTCACTGCAGTATATTTAACTTCACTGTAGGATCAGACTCTCATTCGGAGACACACAGAGAGGATTCACAAACTAGGTCAAAGAAATCCCCTACTTCAGATCTGCTCCCTGCACCAGCCACAGAAGACGTATTAGAACAGCGAGAAATACGGCATCTGTAGAAATTATATCGTAATATTTTGCAGCATTTTTACAATATTTAATATATATATATATACACATTTTTTTCCAATCAAAAGAAACAATATCAACCAAAAACAAAAAAACACTGTTGCAAATTATATTCAGACTAAAAAAAAAGGCTGAATGAATTACCCTGCGAGAAAATATCTATATTATTATATTAGCAACATGTATATTCGTTTTACAGAAAATGTTTTTATAAATAAGATTGTGTGCAATTTCTCCTTTGACACTGATTAGTATGGAAGCTTGTTTCCGCCACAGAATGAAAAATAAAAAAGGTAATTGCGACTTTATTTCTCAGAATTGCGATATGTAAAGTCAGAATTGCGAGATATAAAGTCGCAATTGCGTGTTATAAAGACAGAATTGCGAGATATAAAGTCAGAATTGCGTGATATAAAGTCACAATTGCGTGAAATAAAGTCGCAAATGCATGTTATAAAGTCAGAATTGCGTGAAATAAAGTCGCAATTGCAGGTTATAAAGTCAGAATTGCGTGATATAAAGTCACAATTGTGTGTTATAAAGACAGAATTGCGAGATATAAAGTCACAATTCGGTGATATAAAGTCGCAATTGCATGTTATAAAGTCAGAATTGTGAGATATAAAGTCACAATTGCGTGAAATAAAGTCGCAATTAGATGTTAAAGTCAGAATTGTGTGATATAAAGTCAGAATTGCGTGTTGTAAAGTCAGAATTGCGAGATATAAAGTCAGAATTAAATGATATAAAGTCACAATTGCAGGTTATAAAGTCATAATTGCGGGATATAAAGTCAGAATTGATTGATATAAAGTCTCACTCGCAAGTGCGAGTTATATAGTCAGAATTACGAGATATAAAGTCAGAATTACGAGATATAAAGTCAGAATTGATTGATATAAAGTCGCAATTGCGTGTTGTAAAGTCAGAATTGATTGATATAAAGTCGCAATTGCGTGTTGTAAAGTCAGAATTGATTGATATAAAGTCGCAATTGCGTGTTGTAAAGTCAGAATTGATTGATATAAAGTCGCAATTGCGTGTTGTAAAGTCAGAATTGCGTGTTATAAAGTCAGAAATGCATGATATAAAGTCGCAATTGTGTGTTGTAAAGTCAGAATTGCGTGATATAGTCACAATTGCGTGTTATAAAGTCAGAAATGCATGATATAAAGTCGCAATTGTGTGTTGTAAAGTCAGAATTGCGTGATATAGTCACATTTGCGTGTTATAAAGTCAGAAATGCATGATATAAAGTCGCAATTGTGTGTTGTAAAGTCAGAATTGCTTGATATAGTCGCAATTGCAGGTTATAAAGTCAGAATTGCGAGATATAAAGTCAGAATTGCGTGTTATAAAGTCAGAATTGCGTGAAATAAAGTCACAATTGCGTGTTGTAAAGTCAGAATTGCGTGATATAGTCACAATTGCGTGTTGTAAAGTCAGAATTGCGTGTTATAAAGTCAGAAATGCATGATATAAAGTCGCAATTGTGTGTTGTAAAATCAGAATTGCGAGATATAAAGTCAGAATTGCGAGATATAAAGTCAGAATTGATTGATATAAAGTCACAATTGCGTGAAATAAAGTCAGAATTGCGAGATATAAAGTCAGAATTGATTGATATAAAGTCAGAATTGCGTGAAATAAAGTCAGAATTGCGTGTTATAAAGTCAGAATTGCGAGATATAAAGTCAGAATTGATTGATATAAAGTCGCAATTGCGTGTTATAAAGTCAGAATAAAGTCGCAATTGCATAGCCTGGTTAAAACCAGACCATTCTCAGTTGTAACTGAGTTATGGTCTGGCAAAGCATCATAGACAAATCATTTCCAGAGGGGCGTCACCAACGGACGTCGCGGATAGACCTAAACCCAATCAGAGCGATGAAGGAGATGACGTATGCAGAGCGGCGGAGAAACATCTCCGAGTGTTGTTCTTTGCTCGGTTTTTAACAAAAAGGAAACGTTCAAATCGCTTAAAACAGACGCGATAGCTGATTCGAACGAGTGATGTTCGACGGCGGCATCCATCTTTGTAATGTAGGCTACAAAATCTGCTTCAAAATCCCAGCGCTGTCGTCATCGTGTAAAGCCCGCCCCAACGTTTCTGATTGGTGCCTCGATTTCGACGGATTGGAAATGGGCTTGCAATTGCGTGTTATAAAGTCAGAATTGTGAGATATAAACTATTCTGAGGGGAAAAAAGTTAGGCCTGATAACTCGCAATTGCGAGTTTATATCTCACAATTCTCAGAAAAGATGTCAGAATTTTTAGATATAAACTCGCAATTATGTTATAAAGTCAGAATTGCGAGATGTAAACTCGCAATTGTGAGAAAAAAGTCCGAATTGTGAGATAAAAAGTCTCAATTCTGTCTTTTTTTCTCGCAATTGCGACTTTATTTCTCATAATTGCGACTTTATTTCTCACAATTCTGACTTATATCTCGCAATTGTGAGATAAAAAGTCGCAATTATTTTTTTTTTTTTTTCAGTGGCGGAAACAAGCTTGCATAGATTAGTCTTTTCACCGTGCACTTAAATATAATTGAAGTTACTTTCTCACTGTGTGGCTTTTGTGATTTTTTAACTTTTATTCATGAGGATTCAAAGTAACATGAGCCTAAAATCTCAGTGTTTGCCATGGTCATTGATAGTGGTTGCAAATTAGGTTCAAAATATATGCAAGAAGTAAAATGCTGTTAACAATAATTGAGGCATTTGAAACAAATCTGGTTAAACAAATGTACTCCCCACTGTTTTCCACTAATTTAACATAAAGAAGAATGTAACTTAATCATATGCACCAATATAAAAAATAGCAATATATTATTGCAAAACATTTAAATATATAAAAAGCCCACACAGTGATTTCTGAGAACATTTCTGCGCAAAGACGCAACATTTGTTAAAATTCACAATTAATTAGTTTAAGATGTAAAAGTCTCAAATAATGTTAACCACAGATCTTATGTTACTCAATGGATACTCAAAGAAATCTGTTGTAAAATACTCTTTGGAAACTCTTGAAGGAAACCTCAAAAATGCCAATTATTTTCTATATCAGTGTCAGTGTTTCTGAACTCCCTGAAACGCCTCCATTGTAGTCTTGAGTTTCTTCCGGGAACGAACACGTCACAATATTCCTCATTTAAATAATTAATATGCAGAATAAAGGGGCGGGGCCTGGTTGAGTTAGTTAGTAGTGTGTTGAAACTCGCAGTTATGGTAAGAGGTGGGACATTTCCAATTGACCAATCACAACACACTGCTCCAGCCGACCAATCAGAGCACAGCGTGCTTTTCAGGAGGAGGGGCTTCATAGAGACAGGACTAAACAGAGCGTTACTGACAGACTGGGAAGAGAGGAGCCACAACAATGTAGAATATGTGAAAAATAATATGTTTTTGAACATCCAAGCATGAAAACCTGTTCTAGTAGAGCCCAAAAACAAAATTTACAAGACTTCGTAAAAGTCGTAATATGGCCTCTTTAACAGACTCGTTCTGAAACCAGGTTAAAATGCTTGCTAAAGCACCGTTTACATTGGATCACATTGCATGCTGATCTATCAGAACAGTGTAACTACAGTGTGAGACCATATTCTGGGTGTGTGGTTCAGTATGGTGTGTTACAAATAACATGCAGTCATTAGCGACCCCGCAACACACGAAACGACTGAACTGTTTACAAAAACCTCCATAATCCAATGCCATATCACAGCCTGACAGATATAAACCCATATGAGAGCCACTCTGTATCTGTCTCTCTCTCTCTCTCTGAGTGTATGTCTCTCTCTCACTTTCTCTCCTCCCCTGTGAGGCAGGAATCTGCCAGGAGGTTTCATAACAGGCAGCTCAGTTGGATTAATTCTGGTCCGGGTGCCAATCCCACCGCAGGAATCAGAGTCGACAGCAAACAGCCTGGACACCAGCGATAGCACAGAGAAAACAGCAAAAGTGTATATTTAAAAATAATTGAATTTAAACATTTTGTTCCAATTTTGTTGACAAATAATGTGCCATATTTTTCGCCAACTAAATTTTTTCAATGACGGAAATTAGATGATAACTAGTTAAAAAAACAGTTTGTGATGACAAAACCTATAACGAAAATCGATCGACCTTTTTATCCACGAATAAGTACAAGATGAAAATGGTAGGGAGGGATGATTTGGGAACAGATTAAATCTCAATAAATCTGCGTTGCAGGGAGGTTAGGCGTACTGATCAACACGGCGGGTTAATAGGATGTTTCACGATATTTCCAAAACTTACATATACTACATGTTACTCAAAGATATATATTCAAAGCATACCATTAATGACATGGCACATGTAGAATAGTGCAGTAATGAAATCCATTTATAAATAAATCTAAATGAAATCTCATGGAAACCAACCTCAAACACTGTAAAATGTAAATAAAGTAAAATATGCACAAAACCAGAGGAAACGATGTGCTTTTCAGGCCACGTTCATTAGATAGATCTAGAGTAGCACTGTACTGAACTCAGATGGCACTGAATGTTGTATTTTTAGTTCCAGAATCGCTCCTTTACTGCCAGATCAGTACAGATACTTAGAGCAGAAACGGCATCCCGTCTGCCCAGCTTAACCACATTACAATCTGTTTAGCATGTGAACAAGATCTCTCGCCATCCAAACCTGCGTCATGCGTGCAGGTGGAAAATAAAGGTGATTTGGAAAGAACTCACTGATCAAGAACCAGTTTTCACTGTATGGGGTTTCTGTCCAGTCACAGGTTCTTCAGATCAATGTTTTAATTTCTGGGTTCTTTAAAACACCAGAACACGGATGGTTTTCTTAAGAAAAGTTGTGGAACTTTAAAACTGACCAAGAAATTTAAATATATGTTTTATTTAAATACTTGGTACCTAATTTTTTGGCTTTAAGTTTTTAAGTTTTCTTTAGGGTAGTTGACTGCTTAAATTGGGTTGACAAACGTTGACAAAAGGTGTGCGATTACTTTAATCTAAATGCACAGCTAAAGTAGTTCCAGGCAGGTTTTGATCACATTACACATCCATATTAGCCTGGTAATACCGGACTCTGCTACTTCGCTTTGCTTCGTAGACAGAGTCTGGCATGGCATAATTGAAAAATGTTTTATTTCTCCTGGAGAGGGTGGGGGGCGGGGGCTTGTCTGAAGTATAAAATCATTGGTTACCCGTAAGCCAATCACATAACGTTTGGTTATGACGTGTGTTATTCGCCAGCTCAGCCGCATCGAACTTCCACTGTAAACACATGTATGATGCGAAAACGAAACCATCGAGCGCAATACCGGAGTGAACATGGCTGACCGAGTTTTGCTGCCTCCTTAACCTGATCCTCCATGAGTGCAACCAAGGGGGACACAATCACAACTATCGCCTTGCCGGCCTTTGGCCTGCCCAGTTTCTCGCTGACGATCGGTAATAGTTGATAAATTAAACTTTTCCCCAAACCTGTCGGGAGTAGGGCCACGACATCACCTCCATTCAAAATGTTTAACAAACACTCTTCTTGTTCGGGCTTCAGTTTGGAAATGCCGGGAATATTCTCCACAACAGAGCGAATTGCATCCCGTGTCTCCATATCCGAGGTCGTTTTCGATTTCCCTAACCTAAAATACAATCTTAAACTCGGTGCTTAGCGTCTACGTCACGGCTCTCAGCCCGCCCTCTGTTCGTTGATTGGCCGGCTGTTTTCAGGCCGGAGGAAAACTGAGAGACATGTCGATGTCTCAGACTGAGTACAGAAGCGAACTGAAATAGAGCGGAAGTACGAAGTCTGACGTAGTCAGGCTACATCCATATCACTTCACCAAATGATTTCAGTTATTATAAGGTCCTTACAGCCAACAGCAGCAAAAGAACCAAAAGCCATAAAGACTCTGATAAAGCAAATAGATAAAACAAACAATAAGATAAAAATGGCTACAACTATTTCCATGATTTTCCCACGAAATTACATTTAATTATCGATGGAAAGCACGCTCTCTTTCCTATATAAACACACACACACACACACACTCAAAAACTTGTCAGTGCTGCCACGCAACTTTATAAATAAAACAGTTTCGTAACTTAAAGAAACCACACAACATTTCTCAGTAGCAGGGTAGTAGTGTCGCTGTTTTTGAAACAGTTAACCTTACAGCTCTCTCTATTATAACTGCATTAGTATGCATATCAATGGCTCAAGCCTGCTTCACTTGCTCTAAAACAACATTTTATATCAGCAAGAAATGAGTCCCTCACACAAGAGCCAAAAGCCTGACAAATGTCTTAAAATAAAATATCGGAACAATCTATTGACGTGAGATAACCATAGTATTTCTTATGAATAATGCACACCAATAATTGTTCACAGTAAGACCAGAATGTGTATTAAAGCAAATAGGGTCCGTTTTGATTCGATGTTGACTTTAATATTTCATCTATTCTAATGTCTAAAGCCATTAACGTTGAAACAAGGTTGACTTCTCTTTTAAAATAACCGTATGCCATCAGCTTGAAAGTCATGTTAACATAACTGAACATGGCAGTGTGCAAGATAACGCATGATTCTCCATTTCATCCACATCTGTTGCGTGCGGGCCGAATGAAGGGATGGGGAAACGAAGGGTATCGTGTGATGAATGCTGAAAAAGTGGAGCTCAACGCTTTCTGGGGCAAACCTCAAGAGAGACGCGCTACAGCTCACACAGCGCTAACACTCATTTCGACGCTTTCCTTTATCTCTTTTTCTCCTTCACGCTCACTATATCTGCCCTTGTGTGTGTGTGTGTGTGTGTGTGTGGGTGGGTACAAGTGTGTTTACCTTTCCAAGTTACATTTTAAATATTAATGCAAAAATAAAACAAAACAAATTCAGATTTATTTACACCATAAAGGCTGACAGCATACAGTTCACCCAAAAATGAACACTGACAAAGGTCATCGTCACTTTATGAATTTTCCACGAAAGAAAGTCATATGGGTTTTGAACAACGTGAGGGTGAGTAAATAATAGAATTATAATTTTTAGGTGAACTATTTCTTTAAGAAGATTTATTGTTCCCCCCAGGGGATGTTTTACAATGCAGCAGATCTCAGAGGGGATTCTGGGATAGCAGTGTAATGATTGACTGTTGTGATCCTCTGCTGTTTGAACTGAAATAACAAGGGCAACATACACAGATACATATTTGTAAAGCAGATAGTTCGGCTCTAAAATCTGACTATGATTAGCCACGTTTGAAGACGTTGTAAAAAGGTGATGTACAGAAGATGCAGATGAATTCTATATAAATGCACCAACCACAAACAGCCTAAAATTATACTAATGATGGCAGAAAATCAAGCATCAATATTAAAATTGCTCATGCTTGAGTAAGCGGTCTAAACCAACCCATAACCCGAACTATAAAGTGCCCCAATTATGCTATTTTAAAGTTCCTAATTTTGTTTTGGAGTCTCAGACAAGAGGTTTACATGCATCCAAGGTCAAAATCGGTTTAATCTTCTCATCAGCTCTTTTCTCACAGTGTCAGAAACGGTTAGAAAAAGGATTAAGTCTCTCTAAACCCCTCCTTTCTGAGAGACAGCTCTGCTCTGATTGGTCAGACTTGCTGGACTGTTGTGATTGGTCTACTCTGCTCTGATTGGTCAGATGGCCCAGTCTGTTGTGATTGGTCTACTCTGCTCTGATTGGTCAGATGGCCCAGTCTGTTGTGATTGGTCTACTCTGCTCTGATTGGTCAGATGGGCCGGTCTGTTGTGATTGGTCTACTCTGCTCTGATTGGTCAGATGGCCCGGTCTGTTGTGATTGGTCTACTCTTCTCTGATTGATCAGATGGGCCGGTCTGTTGTGATTGGTCTACTCTGCTCTGATTGATCAGATGGCCCGGTCTGTTGTGATTGGTCTACTCTGCTCTGATTGATCAGATGGCCCGGTCTGTTGTGATTGGTCTACTCTGCTCTGATTGATCAGATGGCCCAGTCTGTTGTGATTGGTCTACTCTGCTCTGATTGATCAGATGGCCCGGTCTGTTGTGATTGGTCTACTCTTCTCTGATTGGTCAGATGGGCCGGTCTGTTGTGATTGGTCTACTCTGCTCTGATTGGTCAGATGGCCCTGTCTGTTGTGATTGGTCTACTCTGCTCTGATTGATCAGATGGCCCGGTCTGTTGTGATTGGTCTACTCTGCTCTGATTGATCAGATGGCCCGGTCTGTTGTGATTGGTCTACTCTGCTCTGATTGATCAGATGGCCCGGTCTGTTGTGATTGGTCTACTCTGCTCTGATTGATCAGATGGCCCAGTCTGTTGTGATTGGTCTACTCTGCTCTGATTGGTCAGATGGCCCAGTCTGTTGTGATTGGTCTACTCTGCTCTGATTGATCAGATGGCCCGGTCTGTTGTGATTGGTCTACTCTGCTCTGATTGGTCAGATGGCCCAGTCTGTCGTGATTGGTCTACTCTGCTCTGATTGGTCAGATGGCCCGGTCTGTCGTGATTGGTCTACTCTGCTCTGATTGGTCAGATGGCCCAGTCTGTCGTGATTGGTCTACTCTGCTCTGATTGATCAGATGGCCCGGTCTGTTGTGATTGGTCTTCTCTGCTCTGATTGATCAGATGGCCCGGTATGTTGTGATTGGTCTACTCTGCTCTGATTGATCAGATGGCCCAGTCTGTTGTGATTGGTCAGATGGCCCAGTCTGTTGTGATTGGTCTACTCTGCTCTGATTGATCAGATGGCCCGGTCTGTTGTGATTGGTCTACTGTGCTCTGATTGGTCAGATGGCCCAGTCTGTTGTGATTGGTCTACTCTGCTCTGATGGATCAGATGGCCCGGTCTGTTGTGATTGGTCTACTCTGCTCTGATTGATCAGATGGCCCTGTCTGTTGTGATTGGTCTACTGTGCTCTGATTGGTCAGATGGCCCAGTCTGTTGTGATTGGTCTACTCTGCTCTGATTGGTCAGATGGCCCAGTCTGTTGTGATTGGTCTACTCTGCTCTGATTGATCAGATGGCCCGGTCTGTTGTGATTGGTCTACTCTGCTCTGATTGGTCAGATGGCCCAGTCTGTTGTGATTGGTCTACTGTGCTCTGATTGGTCAGATGGCCCAGTCTGTTGTGATTGGTCTACTCTGCTCTGATTGATCAGATAGCCCGGTCTGTTGTGATTGGTCTACTCTGCTCTGATTGATCAGATGGCCCGGTCTGTTGTGATTGGTCTACTCTGCTCTGATTGATCAGATGGCCCAGTCTGTCGTGATTGGTCCACTCTGCTCTGATTGGTCAGATGACCCAGTCTGTTGTGATTGGTCTACTCTGCTCTGATTGATCAGATGGCCCAGTCTGTTGTGATTGGTCTACTTTGCTCTGATTGGTCAGATGGCCCAGTCTGTTGTGATTGGTCTACTCTGCTCTGATTGGTCAGATGGCCCAGTCTGTTGTGATTGGTCTACTCTGCTCTGATTGGTCAGATGGCCCAGTCTGTTGTGATTGGTCTACTCTGCTCTGATTGGTCAGATGGCCCGGTCTGTCGTGATTGGTCTACTCTGCTCTGATTGGTCAGATGGCCCAGTCTGTTGTGATTGGTCTACTTTGCTCTGATTGGTCAGATGGCCCAGTCTGTTGTGATTGGTCTACTCTGCTCTGATTGGTCAGATGGCCCAGTCTGTTGTGATTGGTCTACTCTGCTCTGATTGGTCAGATGGCCCAGTCTGTTGTGATTGGTCTACTTTGCTCTGATTGGTCAGATGGCCCAGTCTGTTGTGATTGGTCTACTCTGCTTTGATTGGTCAGATGGCCCGGTCTGTTGTGACTGGTCTACTCTGCTCTGATTGATCAGATGGCCCAGTCTGTTGTGATTGGTCTACTCTGCTCTGATTGGTCAGATGGCCCAGTCTGTTGTGATTGGTCTACTCTGCTCTGATTGATCAGATGGCCCGGTCTGTTGTGATTGGTCTACTCTGCTCTGATTGGTCAGATGGCCCAGTCTGTTGTGATTGGTCTACTTTGCTCTGATTGGTCAGATGGCCCAGTCTGTTGTGATTGGTCTACTCTGCTCTGATTGGTCAGATGGCCCAGTCTGTTGTGATTGGTTTACTCTGCTCTGATTGGTCAGATGGCCCAGTCTGTTGTGATTGGTCTACTCTGCTCTGATTGGTCAGACGGCCCAGTCTGTTGTGATTGGTCTACTCTGCTCTGATTGGTCAGATAGCCCGGTCTGTTGTGATTGGTCAACTCTGCTCTGATTGGTCAGATGGCCCGGTCTGTTGTAATTGGTCTACTTTGCTCTGATTGGTCAGACGGCCCGGTCTGTTGTGATTGGTCTACTCTGCTCTGATTGGTCAGATAGCCCGGTCTGTTGTGATTGGTCTACTCTGCTCTGATTGGTCAGATAGCCCGGTCTGTTGTGATTGGTCAACTCTGCTCTGATTGGTTAGATGGCCCGGTCTGTTGTGATTGGTCAACTCTGCTCTGATTGGTTAGATGGCCCGGTCTGTTGTAATTGGTCTACCGCTTTCAGTGCATGTCAGAAACCAAAAACCCATTACGAAATCTGAATTTCAGCTTTGGATCTTCCTCAGCACTCTGATACGAACAGTAAATTGATACCATCGTTACTGTTCGTATCAGAGTGCTACGAACAGTAACGATGGTATCGATTTTTCTGTATCTCATCAGTCCTCATCCTTTGGAAGTGCATCAAAGTGGATTTGCTTTGGCAGCTAAAAACAGTGTCTTCTCAACAAGAACAACACGAACCAAACTCACCAGCTACAACTACAGTGTTTGAGGGCGGGGCAACAGTACAGTAGATGATTTTCGCATTATGCAAATTTGTTACAAACCTACGTAGGCTGGAGCAGGAAGTGAGACTGGAATTACTGACAACTCATTTCAGGCGGTTCAGAACTGCTTCTTTCTTTTGGGAGACAAAAACTTTGCATACCATTTACATTCACAAACAGCTACACTACATGAACAGTAATATCCGATAAAGCATAATAGGGGCACTTTAAACTTTGGTGCTGGCATAAAGGCCAGACGTTGATGTTACTCTCCTCCATACTGCAGTTCATCTACATGTACAGATGGTCATACCTGTGATTAATCCTTTCCAGATTAGTTTAAGATTAACCTGAGCAACTCCAGGGTAACTCCTCAGTATCTGATTACAGAAGCAGAAGCAGTGTGCACCGCTACAGCCTCTCATGCATTAATGCACAGACAGCAGGCTTCAAAGTTAAATGTATTCATCCATACTTGTTCAAAGCAATTCACAGTACACTAACCGTGGGTGGAATCCTAACCTTCCGGCCATCCGGGTTTAAGTGCCTTGTATTCAACTAAGGTGATACAGCAAGATTTCCATCACAGCAATTTTACAGTCTATGGGTCATTTCCAGGTTTGTCTTCGCTGCCTTGAAGTAATATTCTGGTTTATTTCAAACTTAAGCCTAATAATGCTGCCGATTACCACAGAAAATGATTTGTCACTTGATGAAAACAAGCGTGTTCACAGTTACAGTACTGCACTTACAGTGGAGGTTGGCTGCAATGAAAATAAACATTTCATACTGTATATAGATAACACTTTACAATAAAAATAATTCTAAAGTGTTTGTTAATCTTAGCTATTGTTAATTCCAACATTTAATAATACATACTTGAAATCAAACGTTATTATATGGTATTTAATGGACCTGAGCTGATATGAACTTACAATGAACAGTTGTATTATTAACGTTATTTTTTATGAACTATTGAAACAAAAGTATTGCTCATTGTTAAAGTTAGCAATAAATAAATGCATTTATTAACATTAAATAATGGGACCGAAGAGTGACCAATGTATCTAACTATCACACAAATTTAGAGGTATAAGCACATCACATGGGTGAAATATGGTAGTAATTTTTTAGGAAAAATGTTATGCACGATATTCGAAATAAGATGTGTAGAGCTCCATTAACAAAACCAATATCTTTACATTTGTGATATTAAACAATCTGAGCTACTTCAGGCTATCATTGTTAACAGTATTACCCGCTTTGTTATAATGTTATGTAGTAGTACACAGAAACTAAAAGGCTGTACACAGAAATTAAGCTGTAAGTAACTCAGAATATCCCTGTCATGGTTATAACCACTCTCTGTACTTGAGTTTTACATTCATGAATAAAAAGCTGCACAATAGCTACACTACTACATAAATATGCTTTAAAGAGTCTCCTCTTATAAAATACTTCTTGTCCTCATTATCCAATTCAATAAAAGTGCGCAGGAATCTAATACGGACTCAGATCCGGTGAGCTGGCGTATTGTACCTCTTTGGCTCTCTCGAGCTCGTTCTGCATGGCCTGTTTGGAGATCTCCACCTCGATGATCTTCTGCCTGAGCAGCTCGTTTTCATCTTCCGCTCGCGTACGCTTGTCTTCCACCGTCTCCAGTTCATTGTGCAGACGCACAGATACATCTTTGGCCACCTGTGGGCAAAGACACGTGTTTTATTATCCTGGTTTCATCTGTGCAACATAAGTTAGAGAGCTCAATACTTATCTTACACAAATCAGATATTAAAACTTTTTTTTTTTTTCACATTCAAAATGTTTCCATTGTCTGTGACAAAAACACCTTCAGGTCCTGCTCCATTCCACGTAGAAGCTCTCCGTCGACGTGTCCGGTCTGTGCAACACGCAGACTCTTCTGTTCGGCCTTGCGCAGGCGGTACTGAAGGATCCGGCAGTTCTTGTTGGAGCGGTCCAGTTCCCTGCGTATATCCTGGAGCTGGTACACCTCCTCCTCCAGGTAACTGTCCCTGATCTCCTCCATCTCTGCTCGCAACTCGTCCACTTCATCCTGGAGAAAACACAATCAGGATTAGAATCAGAATGAACAGCAGAATGAGAATCGGGATTAGAAACTGAAAGAGAATGAGAATCGGAATTGGAATCAAACTTAGAAATCGGAATGTGGGTTAGAGACAGAATCAGGGCTGAAATCAGTATAAAATTCTGAATTGTACTCAAAATCGATCTGATTATGGACTGAATTTGCACTGAAATTATTTGCTGTAGTATTAAAATCAGGATAAGAGTCCGAATGAAAATCAGGATGAACAGCAGAATGAGAATCGAGATTAGAAAACAAAAGAGAATGAGAATCCGAATTGGAATCAGAACTTTGAATGAAAATCGGAATGTGGATTAGAATTAGGATCCGGATTGAATCAGTATAAAATTCAGATTTATACTTATTCAGAGTTTACCGGTAATTAAATTATATCTGATTATGGACTGAATTTGGACTGAAATTATTTTCTGCAGGATTAAAATCAGAATAAGTATCAGAATGAACAGCAGAATCAATAAACAAATAAGATGGAACAGAAGACATTGGAATAGCAATCAAAATTAGAAACCGATTGAGAATTAGATTTAGGATTAGAACCAGAATGAAAATGAGAATCAGAATTAGAATCAGAATCAGAATGAACATCAGGATTAGAAACAGAAACACGATCAGAATTGGAACCAAAACTAGAATGAAAATCAGAATCAAATTGAACATCAGAATGAGAATCAGGATTAGAATCAGGTTAACAACTCTAAATCATGTGAAATGCACTTGGGTTTACAAATAACTTTCTTTTTATAATCCTGTAAAATTACTTTTAATATCAAAATCAAAATGAGAATCAGAATTGAAATGAACATTAGACTAAGAGCCGGAATGAGAATGGCAGATAGAAAAAGAATGAGAATCAAAACCAGGAAACAAGAATCGGGATTAGGATTAGAATGAGAATCAGAATCAGAATCAGAATCAGAATCAGAATGAGAATAAGAATCAGAACGAACATCATGATTAGAAGACGATCAGAATTTAGATTCATTATATCAGAATCAGAATCAGAATCCTCATTCAGGTTTCTAAAGGTGTGTTCACACTTGTAGTTCGGATCAATTGGCTTGGGCCAAAATTAGTCCGGGTCTGCTTAGCATTCACATGGGAATTTTAACACAGAACCTAAAGGCATAAGGATACGTTCACAACCTGATTGGTCGGCTTTTATTATGTATTGTGTCGTAACTTACCGAACATTCAAATCAATGCTGTGTTCTGGGCTAAATGCGCTCGCTGTGTGTGTGTGTGTGTGTGTGTAGCTGCATATGATGGTATTCTGACCAGCTGAGAACTCGTGAAGAGCTTATAAATGTGTGAAGGAGTCAAAACAGCGTCAGGATCCCTCCGTCACACACACCAAGATCTGCTGTGAGGAGACGCGGTTCTGACGCCTGAACTGAACTGTGATGAGCAACATCACGACTATGAAGAGAAAAAACAGCTGTGCTGGAGCAATCTGTCCTTTTTAGGGTCTCCTCTTCCTGTTTTTGGTTTGTTTACATGTCTTTGGTCCGTGTTGTGTTCATATATCAGTCGAGCCGCACCAGAGTTAGTTTGGAAGCGGATCGAGACTCGTCTCTTCAGTGTGTTTGGTGTCACCAGGGTTCAGATGACAGTGTTCACACTTATTCAAATGAACCGCACTAACAGAGCAATCGCACCAGGGTTCGTTTTAATCAAACCTAAACATGCCAAGTGTGAACACATTTTAATTTAATTGTTCTGATTTTGGACAAGAACAACCTCCCTACTAGAACAAAGAAAGAGACACTAAAACAAACAAGACTGGAGGTAAAGAAACTGTATTCATCGGTGAAACCCCCGTCCTGAACTGAAATAAATGACAGTCATTTGTGACGCCTCATTTCCCAGTAAACACTCCACAATGCCTCAGCGAATTCAGTGTAAACAAAGTCAAAGAAGAAAGACAGCGAAAGAGAGACAGACAGTGACAAACAGTCCAAACACAATGACCTTCACTGTATGCTGGGGACAATGTCATGTGACAGCAGCAACCCGCCATGCGCTGTATGGATGTTCCTGCCAAACATGAGTTATGCTGGACTAAATGATTAATGCCACACAATAGTACTAACATGGAGCTGCACATAATACATGCTTCAGTTTTACTTCTAGAGAGATAGACAGCACACAGATGGAGGCAGAGGGGTGCACATCTGCTTTAGGGAGGCTCTGAACACACGGGCCGGCTCAGGGTCAGGAGGGACGTGTGTGAGAACGAGCGGCTCCTGCGGGGACGCAGAATTACACACACAGCAACTAAAGCGGATTAACATGCCGTCTTCAGAGATAAACTTACGAAAATCCTGTTTGTGACCGCAGCCGAGCCCTGGCGCATCTGACAAATAAGATCAATCATTTATGGAATTATGCTAATTAGGCCTGCCTTCATCTACCCATCACACTTCACACAGAGAGCAAAGACTGTGATGCGTTTCCTGCGGGAGGTTTGAGGGTCTTTCTGATGCCTGTTGGATGCTTCTGGGCTCTGTGGGGACTGATGTGACCTAAAATCAGTCAAAGTACAGATTTATGGATCTAGATCTTGCTTTCCTCATGTAAGGCCACTGAGAGCTGTGTGTAAACCTCACTCCACTGGCCTCAAGAGGCGCACTAGCGACTGACGCTAGAGGCTGTGGTCTTTAGCCTCTTTGTTAGCGTGGCCCCATCCCACGGCGGAGACCCCGGTTCCACTCGGAGCGGGTCGAGTAGGACCGGTTACATTTGGTGTCGTGATCAGGATGGGAGTAATGTTTTGGGGGTGAGTGTAACGGATGTAGACCGGCTCGCACACTGATTGCGAAATAAAAACGTATGCGTATTTTCGTATTCATCATCCTAAAAATTCATCATGCACAGAAACCTTGCACATTGAGTCCGATGCGTATTAATTAATCTGTTGCGAAAAAAATCGTGGGGGTGATTTTGTTGTCCTCTCTCTTCTTAAAAAGAGAAAAAGAAAGAGGAAATATTGGGTCCATCTAATCCTGAGATTGCGTCGAGAGGAAGGGCAGTAAGAGCTGTGTGTGTAAACCTCACTCCCCTGGTCTAAGGAGGCGCATTAGCGACTGAAGCTAGCGGCTATGGTCTTTAGCGTACTTGTTAGCGTGTCTGCCTCCCATACCGGAGACCCCGGTTCGAATCCCTCTCGAAGTGGGTCGAGTAGGACCGGTTACGCACACAGTATCGCCTTGCACTGTCACTCATGGTTTTTATGTCTATATAGGCTTGAAACAAATCTTTATTCTCTGGTGTTTTCGAATATTACTTTATGTTGTTTTATGCTATGTAATTATAATTTGATCAGCACTTTGGTCAGCTTTGCAGTGTGGATATGTGCTATATAAATACATTTTACTTACTATAATTGTATTTTTTTAGTATCTTGGAGAACCTTAGTACAATGGCACTGCCAACTAATGCCATCACAATTCTTCTAGTATAGGATTTTGTAACATGCTTATGGTAGCCTACTCCAATGACATGCACAGTACTTCAATAATAAAAAGCATGGTATTGCCATGGTACATGTCAAAAAAAAAAACATGGTTGTGCCATGTTACTTTCAAGTATTTTACTCTGGCATTAAATGTATGTCAAAAGAATAAACACTAGATGCTTTCAGGGACGAATGATGCTGCAGTACTGTTAGTCTAAGAGGTGTAAAAGAGTAGGATGAATTTAAAACATGAGCCAGATTATCAAGAGGGTCATCACGTGAAAAAACAAATCAAGGTGTAAAACTGTCATGTGGATTTACAGCAGCAGCTCAACCCATAATCCTTCCGAAGAACACCAGACATTAATCTAAAAATATTCTGTACATGTACCGTAATTGAATGGTTCAATCATTCTGTAGCCTATATCAAAGCTCCGCCACTGTCCCATGATACTACCACAGTACTTTTTGGGTAAGGATTGACTCTCATTATGACCTCTTGCATTGCAATATCATTCAAACCAACGTAATGTATTAGTTACTTCTAAGAATACCATGGTACCATAGTAGCCTACATTTGAGAGTGTCGGCTCACCTTGAGGTAGTCATTTTCCGATCGAAGGTCTTCGATTTCCCTCAGCATTTCCTCCTGGGCCATTTCCTTGCCCTCCGTTTTAAATTGTGCGTCTTTCTCCGCTTTGCATTGGTCCCCGTGCGCACCGGGCGCCGATGAAGCCTGAGATCCTCCCGCTCCGAGCGCGAGCGCGCGCACCCGAACCCCGACCACCTGCTCACTCGAACCGGAACCGGAGCCGGACTCCGCATCGCTACTGGCGGCCTGAACCAGTCTCTGCTCGTCGGACAACGGCTCGGAGGGACAATCGGACAAATCCGAGCTGCTGTCCGTCTGGCAGACACCGCGTGCGGTGGGAACGCGTATCGGGGCGAGCCTCCCCTTGCTCTTGGGGATCTGCGGAGCGGCGGCATCAACCGCTTTGCACGCCGGTTTCGGTTCGGATGCTGCATGCTGAGTGACCTTAACCGCCTTTTTTGTCGCTGAGGGTTTGCTGTTGCTTTTTGCAGGTGCTGATGCGGTTTTGTCCTTCGCGCCCGGGACGGTGCGTCTCGGGACGCGGCTATGAGGCGTCACCGGTGCGGAGGACGTTTGCTGCTTGTTGAATTTGGGGGATTTTGGCACGATCGGTTTGGCCGTTCGCGAATGGACATCCTTCAGGACGGGTCTGGCAGGGGACGGTGCGCGGTTTAACCTCTTCTTTTCCACCTGAGGATGAGGATGATGGCTCTGCGGTTTGGTGTCGGAGCCATTGGGGCTCTCCATTATACAACCTGACAGAAGGATTCAGCCGCGCGCTTCTGTCTCATCACTTCAGATGGACGCGCAACCGTAAATCACTTCCCATCTCTGTGTCGTTCCTCGCGCATCCGAGCGGAATACGGTGGATAGTGTTGTGTCAAGTGAGAATCTCCGTGGTTCTGTGCGTTGAATCAATCCGTCCGTCCATGGTCCATCCCTCCCCCGGGATTACAGTCCTCCCATCATCTCTCCCTGCTGTCCTCTCCCCCCCGGCTGACGGGAAAATCTGCAGCCGCTGCGGTCTGACGCTCCCCGTCCGTGTCTCAGGTCTCGTGGAGCGCATGCGCCTGTTTTTCACACACAAGCACCGGGCACACCCCTCCTCGCGCTCCGGTACCGGTCAGGCACGCGTGCGTACGCATGGAGACGCAATGAGCAGCGCGCGCACACACACACACACCCACACCACTACTACTACTACTACAGAAAAACAGGGAGAGAAAGACTTTTTTTTATCATTTGATACAGGTGTTAATAAAATAGCATAATACTATTTTAATATTTAAAAATATGATATTATTAAAAACAATAATATTTTGAATGAAAACCAAAACCGATAAATACAACCCGGTGAGCCTTTAAACAAATTGCCACAAATATTGCACCATTTTAACTCTAACTATTGAAAAAGAAAGTTTTTTTTTTTTTTTACAAAATATATTTTTTATATAGTCTTGCAATTATTTATTTAAAAGAGGATGTTGCATTAACGTGCGATTTGAGTTGAAATAGCTACAGGAAATTAACCAGAAAAATACAGGAAATTTGTACGCAATATTAAAAAGAGAGAAAAAATCTGAAAGAAATGGCTTCTATATAGGCTAAAGTGGCAAGTATTTAGTGAGCTCACTTACACTTGAGCAATAGCAGGAAACTGGCTCTCTTATTAAACCTAAATGGAATGGAAACGGACTGGAAGGCCAAGAAAACCAAGTTTCTCAGAGTTTCCTCTTTGAGAAACTTTAAGAAGTCCAGGTCACACTAAATACTGATTTGTGCTTAAAGAAGCCATATTGTTCAGATTTTTATTTTTACATTTTGTGTAGGCTACTTCATGTATTTTCTGTTAGGGTTATTTAAATAAAAAGCCAGAAAAATAAATATGGATGTTCATTAAAACATTCGTAAACAAAGTTGGTGGTGACCTAAGACTTTTGCATGGTACTGTGTACACACACACACACACACACACACACACACACACACACACACACACACACACACACACACACACACATTAGTATCATCATCTGATAGGCCTATACCTTTTAGTTTGCACACATATTTCTAAAATTCCCAGTGAGCATTTACCAAAACTTGTATTTATTTCTATTTTTTAAAAAGCAACATTGCAGTAGTTATTCAATTAACTTGTTTATCCAATAGCGCCATCATATTGTGAAAAGGATGCAGTGCATCTCTGAAAATAAAAGTGAGACCCCAAACACTGAACACACAATAAAACATTTTGTTTTGTAAGAATGGATGGAATAACATTGTGCAAAAGTAAGTTTATGCTTACATAAACAGCAGGAAAAGCATCAGAATGCTAACACACATCCATGTAATAAATATATATCTTTATTTGCACTTCATTAGTTTAAAAATGCAACAAGTTATAAATACCACAAAACTACTTAAACATGCCAAACTGTTTCAAATAACTAATATCAATGTATTATTCGTACAAAGAACTCTTCTATTTTGCAATGTCATGAGGATGTTTCAATTTTTTGTTTTTGTAATGTAGTAAATACTGATACGGCGATTGGCTGAGAGACTAAACCAAGACTTATTCTGTACAAAAGGAAGGTTCATAAAGGCAATTGAGAAGTTAAGAGCGTGTTGGGTTTCACTTTTTCAAGACAACGGATGCGTCATTGACAGTCTTTCTGCAGAACATGAAGTCAGTTCCTCTGGGGAAGACCAACTAAGCTTCATACAGAGAAACAAAATAAAATATGAATACAAACAAGAAAAAGAAAAAAGGCGAAAGATTCGAAAGAGCTTGAACGCAAATGTCAAAATTACCCGTGGGGTTTTGCTGTAAATAATGATAAAAGTAGTAAATCTGACTCTAGATTCAACTACCATCCAAAATATATGATCAATTTGCCAATCCTGCAGAGAAAGAAAGTAAAAAGCACTTGGTGAAAACGATCATTAGAGTTTCTCATAAGGTTACGATATGGCACACGCCTGCAAACATGAACATTTTGAGGTTAGTACTACACTCTCTCTAGCACTGTTGTTAACACAAAACCCACAGGTTTAGGTTGGTTATAAACTTTCAAAGGACACACAGTTAAAAAGTTAAATTTGAAAAAGTTGTTATAATAATAATACAGAACAAAAAAGCCATGTTTCACCTCAGCAGCAAACACACTCCAGGTTTGGGTTGTTAAGTACAACACTGGTTTCTGACGCATTACAAACACACGTAAACGCACTTCCACTACACACGTGTACATCATCTTTCTATTAGTTGACGTACAGTGAATATCATTAAAACTGTGTCCAGAACATTTACAGTTCATATTTCACTTCAAATTGAAAAATAAAAGTTACATTTTGCATAAAGATAATGGAAATTGGGTGGGGTGCTTAACTGTCACAAAAATATAGTCAAATATAGCAATTTATTTTTTAAGCTAAATATTTTCTTCTTTTGATTTTAGGGTCAGATATGACAAACATATTTCATGAAAATCACCCAATAAGAAACAAATGTTTTTTTTGTTGTTGTTCCAGGCGCACAGGCCTCTCTGTATTCAAGGACAGTTGCTATGAAAAAGGCATCATATTCCCAAAAACCAGTTGCACTGCATATCTAGTGTCAGTTCAGTTAAAATGGTGTTTCCAATCAAACACCAATTATAAAGTTTTGTTATATTACACAACTAAATCATTCCTAGTCCTTCATCTAACACAGGCAAATAACTCAATTCGACGTAAATCAGTGTTTTTTTTTCCAGGAACGCAGAGGCATAGTGATTTTAATTGAAGAGAACAAGTGTCCTTCAGTTAGTGACGCTGTCCGAGTATCAAAACGATCCTCTTAAATGTCCCTTTTTATTCTCCATCTGCTCTCCACGGAGAAATAGCCCTTTCAGCGAGAGCATTTCAGTTCTGCCATCAGTTCGGCGCATAAAACAATGAACGCACCCGATTAATAACCTTCCTTTATTCTACTCGAGTGAAATGACACTGAAAGAGGGCTACTAAATAACAAAACTCGGAATAATAAGGTTAGTCTTCTGTACAGAGGTTCTTCACTAACGTTCTGCATTTTAGCTGTTCGTAAACTAGCTATGAATGAATTGTAGTGCAAAACACAACGGATAACACAAAATCCAAACTCAAAAACAGTAACAATGATAGAACGTAAGGCATAAAGACATAATAAATTTCAACCCCAAACATGCTGGTGATTAATAATGGGCCACCTCGCAAACACACAGCCGAAAGAAATTAATTCCACTAGGCATGAAATGTAGATCCACTTCGCTTTTAATGCCACATCGATTTGGAAAAGAGCTTCTTAATTTGAGACCGGGAACGTTTTCCATAAGAGACACTGAATGAGTGCTTGAAACGTGAAGAGAAGTGAAAGACAAGGGTAGAGTATCCGTCGTCCAATATAAACGCTAGTTTCTCGTTTCAGCTAAGAGTAAGTGATGATGTAAACTACATGAATAGGAGTTGATGGGTTATGACACACGTTTGTACACATATGACGCGTGTTTGTGGCGTGTGTGCAGCGGTATCCGATAGGAAAGGCACGTGTCAGATCAACGCAATCGTGTGCTTCCCAGAAATGAGGTAGTGTATGTATGGGCCGTCAAAAATAAATGCATCTTTGTGTGTGTGATGGTACGGATGTTCTTTATTGGCATCTAGAAGTACCAAAATATGGACTATAATTAATTGCACTGTCTATAATTTGTGTGAAATCTATGGCGAGGGATGATTAAATGCTTTTGTCTTTAATCTTCTCTGGTAAGGACAGGCCATCATCTCATCAAACATATGGGCTCATTGGTGGACATGGACCCCTGCTGGCGGGAGTCTGTAACAGCATGTGTTGGGTTATAGGAGGGAAGGATGTGTCGGGTTTCTAAATAAAGCATGAAGCGAGTCTCAACAGCAGCGCATGCGAGGTGGAGGCAGCTCTGGTGGGAATTCAGGTTCGGGCTGAAGGGACAGGACACTGTTGGACAGCTCTCGACTGGGGACTTCAAGTGGCATCTGTGGAAAAACACAACATTTCGTAAGATTATTCGACTCTTCACTGACTGTCTGATGCACATTGCACACAAAAAGAGAAGCCGATCAGGGCTGCAAAATTAATGGAAATAAAACAAAACAGAAATGCATGTTGGGTCGGTTAAAACGTGCATTTGTAACGCAAAATGCACCGACCATCTTCCTAAACTTGTAAGGAGAAGCACTTATAAACCAGGTGTTGTTAAAAAAAGAGACGCTTTAACCCTCTGGGGTCGGCAAATGCGCCGGCGCGTTTTGCTCGATTTTTTTCACATAGCAGCAAAATAGACTTAAGTCCGTCATTTTTGGTCATACAGACTTAAGAAATATGAAAAAATAAACTGTTAAATGTCTTCTTTTTTATGTGTCCACTTACAATCGAAATAAAACGTGCTTTTGTATAAAATAAAGAAAATAAACAGGGTGTGCTTTCTGGCTCTCCCTCACCGTGAACTTTTTTTTTGGAGCACGTCTTCTAAACTGAAACAAAACTCAGCGAATACTATTCACCCAGTCATGAGATATATATCTTTATAATCATTTAAATGTGTACTTTTAAATGATCTGATTCAAAACGAAAACAAATTTTCTCTGTTTAAGTCATTTGTATAAAACCAACAGGATGTCCAGTTTCTCAAACGCTTGCTCATTATTTTTAATTTGACCACGCCCACGCGCACAAAAGAGATTGATATGCAAATCCCCACGAAGGAACGCGAACATTACCTAAAAAAAAAAGCACCAAACGTCATCAGTCCTCTGCTTTTCGTCGAGCTTACATTGGATTTACCTCAGAAGAAGAAGAACGCGATTTGAAGACAAGAAATATGTAAGGTAAGAAATGTATTATAGGCTCCCTGCGCTTTTTAGCCAAAATAAAAGCTCGACATTTGAAAATGAAGAAATAAAGACATATTGCAATTTTACCGTTCTTTATTTGACAAAAACCTATGACGTAATGTAGTGAAATGTTTTATCCTTAGTTCTCCGTCCCACAATGCAACAGCAAACGGAACACATTAAGGACATACACAAACATAGTAAAAAATAGAATATAGCATATGATAAATATAATAAACTATGAGGAAATTGTGCGTTTTAGTTCTGTTTTCCTGATTAATCATTGAGATTTCATTAAAATCACAATTAGATTTTTTTCCCAAATCGTGCAGCCCTAATGGGGAATGAGGAAGAAATAACACATAACTATAATTACTGCATTTGCAAAAGTTTGTGGCATCAAATCTTTGATCATCGTAAGATATTCACAGTTTTTGTTCAGTATAGAAATAGAATATCTCACCTGCTTTGGTCTCCTAAATGTCATGTTCAAAACAAACTTCAGTTGATTACATGCTGGTACTTCCTGTCTAAGTGGGCGCTTCTTGGCCATCATAAACTGGAAAGTGTGTCTGACTTTATGCCAAAAGTCAAATTCTGGCTTTTGGCATCCTACAAACTCTGTTTAGCTCTTTGATGACACTATTTGAGCCAGAAACACCCATGATAGCTGACGAATGCCACATTCTCAGTCAAACTCATGATACTTGAACATTGTGGTGGGCAAAGAATTCATCAAAACAGTTAATAAAACAACTTAACTTACCTTACTCAAAATATCATCAACTAGTTTAAGGAAAATCTCATCCACATTAAAGTTGTCCTTGGCACTGGCCTCACAGAAACGCATCCCTGATATCCGTGAAGCAAACTGCCATCAGAGAAGAAAAAACAAAGTACTTCATTTCAGTGTGACGGCTCTCCTGAATGGGTTACATAGTCAAATAATTTAATATTTCTTACTTTTCAAATGCACTCAGTTCTCTTCTAGAATAGTAACACACCTAGCTATTGTATATAACTTCAGAAGATATACAGGTGAAACTCAAAATTAGAATATTGTGCAAAAGTTCATTTATTTCAGTAATTCAACTTAAAAGGTGAAACTAATATATTATATAGACGCATTACATACAAAGTGAGATATTTCAACCCTTTATTTGTTATAATTTTGATGATTATGGCTTACAGCTTATGAAAACCCCAAATTCAAAAAGGTTTTCATAAGCTGTAAGCCATAATCATCAAAATTATAACAAATAAAGGCTTGAAATACTCATGTAACAAGTCTATATAATATATTAGTTTCACCTTTTAAGTTGAATTGCTGAAATAAATGAACTAATTTTTCGAGTATCACCTGTATGGACTGCTTTTATGATACTCTTGAATGACACTGGATTGAGTAAATAATGTTTGGGTGAACTAAAGTGTGTTCTCACACACTAATAGAGTAAGTTTTAGTCTCAGTGGGTTTGGAAAGGTTGGCGGAGGCATTATTTAGAGCATTCAAAGAATCTCTCTGTGGAGAACTCAGGATAATAATGTCCCTGTGTCCAGGGCTTTGGACACTGAGTTGTAATTCAGCATTTTCCTCCACCAAACAAAATGTCAAAGTAAACCTGAGACAGCATTATACAGCTGAAATCAAAATACTAAATTTAGGTTACACTACAGAAATAACAACAAATAAACAGGTATCAGAATAAAAATAGGAGCTCTTTGTGTCTCATAGGAAAAAGTCATTAGCTAGCAACATTTGCCACACCATTGGTCTCACCCAGTGTTGTTATTGTTAACTTATCTAAAACTATTAAAAGTCGCAGGTTTCACTTTATTTTGATGGTCCCCTTTGAACATTCTGTTGACTAAGTAACGTCCACTAACTCTTATTAGAGTGGGTCAGCTGGCCAATCAGATCACTCTAGGCTTTTCAAGAAGGAGGGGCTATGTAGAAATCAGTGTGTTTCATATAGAGGAGCTGCAATAATGTAGCCTGGGAAAACCCAGACAACTTCCGGCAAAATTAGATTTGCTCTGAAAGTTAGTCTGGCAAAGAGCTCATTCAAGCCAATTTCCAATCCGCCGAAATCGAGGCACCAATCAGAAACGTTGGGGCGGGCTTTACACGATGACGACAGCGCTGGGATTTTGAAGCAGATTTTGTAGCCTACATTACAAAGATGGATGCCGCCGTCGAACATCACTCGTTCAAATCAGCTATCGCGTCTGTTTTAAGCGATTTGAACGTTTCCTTTTTGTTAAAAACCGAGCAAAGAACAACACTCGGAGATGTGTCTCCGCCGCTCTGCATACGTCATCTCCTTCATCGCTCTGATTGGGTTTAGGTCTATCCACGACGTCCGTTGGTGACGCCCCTCTGGAAATGATTTGTCTATGATGCTTTGCCAGACCATAACTCAGTTACAACTGGGAATGGTCTGGTTTTAACCAGGCTAGCAATAATGTACAGTATGTGAAAAACAATGTGGTGTTTAAAGCATGTAAAAGCTATTCTGTTACACTCGATAATCAAAATAATGAACTTTTAAAATAGTCAAGTCAAGTCATCTTCATTTATATAGCACTTTTAAAAATGGAGATTGTTTCAAAGCAGCTTTACCGAGATAAACATACAATTTACGGTAACAGAGATTTTTTTGACTTTCTTTTTCAGCTGTCTCCAAAATAGCATCATATGACCACTTTAGATTAAAAAAGAACAAATGTTAGAAATGTCGCCTTGATAACTAACTGAAATAAGTTTAAATTGAAATGTACTAAAATTACTAAAACAAAGTAACGCTAAATAGAAATATTTTTTAACAAAAATCACAAAAGCACATGACAAAATTTCTAAAATTTACAAAATATTAAAATAAAAGCTAACTCAAAATGTGTATAAATAATACTAAGATAACAGCGGCCTCACCCTCTCAGCTTGTTGTCGTGAGATGGCGCGATCAGACTCGCAGTCCAGTTTGTTCCCGACCAATAAGAGCTCAGCATCCTCTGACGCATACTGCACAGAACCAAAACCAAAAGTTAGATACCGATAACTGCTGCACAAGAGAAAAGGAATCAGTGTGTTTGATGTTTGATCACCTTGTCTATCATCTTCATCCATTTAGGCAGGTCTTCGAAGGTTTCCTGCTTGGTGATGTCGTAGACCAGCACGATGCCTTTAGCGCCACGATAGTACGCCGACGTGATGCTGTTAAACCTCTCCTGACCTGCCGTGTCCCTGCAATTATTCAACGTTATTCGACTCACAAAACAGTCAGAGTGGGGAATAAATCATATGCTAGACTACAAAAGAAAGAGCATTGATTTAACAGTGAAACGTGTCTCTATAATCACAGCGGTTGGAGGGGGCAAGTTGAAAAGGTAAGAGGGATTTGTGGAGACAGCTGAAAAAGAAAGTCATTTTTTATAACAGATTAGAAAGACAAACAACATGCACCCGTTGAATCACTCAAAATAAGAACAGGAAGGTGCGTTATGTAAATGATCAATGTGTAATCATATAATTTGCTTTACCAAGTGCTTTTACTTTAATTATTTCAAGAAGCATTCATATATCTCAGCAGTCTTTCATGAGAAGATTTTTCACATCGTGATTCAAACGGAAAAGAAAAAACAGATGTTTATCTCCTCGTTTTTACTGTACCTTATCCACCCTAGTCTGGCTGCATTTTTCCAAAACAGGATATGATGTCACAAAGAGGACCGGTGAGGCGTCACATGTCAATGAGCAGTTAAGACGGACAGTGAAGGAGCCGTGGATGCTGGGAAGCTGGACGTGAGCGGACATGTGTTACAGACACAGATTAAAAGCAGACATCGGCAGAAGTGTGTTGTGAGAGAAGCCGGCGTGTTTCAGGGTCAAAGGGAAATCAAATAATCATAAACTGGGTGGGTGGGTTAGTATTAGTTAGTGTGATTGGTTAGTAGATGACTAACCCAGACTCCACTGGAACAAACAAGTTATGGAATAACAAAGATTAGTTTACACTAATACAGAAGATCAGAATAGAACTTCTAAAATAGTATAGAACCATATAAAACTACATACAGGTTCGAATATCGTGCAGAAGTTATAATTTTGATGATTATGGCTTACAGCTTATGAAAACCCCAAATTCAAAATCTCAGAAAATTTGAATATTACATGAGATCAATAAAAAAGGATTTTAAATACAGAAATGTCAGCCCTCTGAAAAATATAATCATGTTATATAGTTAGTTATATATACTAAATATATTAGTTTCACCTTTTAATTTGAATTACTGAAATACATGAACTGTTGCACGATATTCTAATTTTTCGAGTTTCACCTGTAGAACAGAACTAGGGATGTTCGTGGTTAATCTATGATTGATTCATTGTTGTTGTTAGTTTAATTGATTATTCTGATCCATTGGTTTTTAATCTATTTTGTGATATGGCTTGTCAAAAAAAACAAAAAAAACAATAAGAAAGTATTGTATCTGTATTTTCTATAGGCGCCACATTATCAGTCATAAATGAATGGTGATTTAAACTAATTAAACAGCCTAAATGTATTAAAAGGGAAAATGCAGATACTCAGATATTTATATTTTTTAATTATTTGGAGTCCTCCACATGTGATTTTCTGAATTAATTTTAAATCACAATCAACCATGGCAATTCAAAATTCCTGAAAATATGGGATGCCACAACATAAAACTGAATGAAGTAAGCTCTATCTGAATAGAAATGTACATAATAGACCCAAATTAAATCAAACAAAACCGGAACAAGTAGAATCTAATAGAATTTAACAGAGCCAAACCAAATAAAAGAGAATAGAACAGAACTGAAGAGATCAGAGCGGTCAAATAGAAGAAACAGAATAGTATAGAACAGAACAAAACCACAAGAGAACTGGACACAATAATCAAACCGGAAAGAATCAAACTGAATAGAATAGAATCGGAAAGAATCAAACTGAATAGAATAGAATTCTGAAAGCATCAACCTGAATAGAATAGAATCTGAAAGAATCAAACTGAATAGAATAGAATAGAATGGGAAAGAATCAAACTGAATAAACTGAATAGAATAGAATGGGAAAGAATCAAACTGAATAAACTCAATAGAATAGAGAATCGGAAAGAATCAAACTGAATAGAGTAGAATCTGAAAGAATCAAACTGAATAGACTATAATCTGAAAGAATCAAACTGAATAGAATAGAATCTGAAAGAATCAAACTGAATAAACTGAATAGAATTGGAAATAATCAAACTGAATAGAATAGACTCTGAAAGAATCAAACTGAATAAACTGAATAGAATTGGAAAGAATCAAACTGAATAGAATAGAATCTGAAAGAATCAAACTGAATAGAGTAGAATCTGAAAGAATCAAACTGAATAGAGTAGAATCTGAAAGAATCAAACTGAATAGAATAGAATCGGAAAGAATCAAACTGAATAGAATAGAATCGGAAAGAATCAAACTGAATAAACTGAATAGAATAGAATCGGAAAGAATCAAACTGAATAGAATAGAATTAACAGCCTGCGGTCGGCGGGATTGATAAGGAGAAGGTGAGAAGGGACGTACATGGACATACATTTTAGTTAGTGAGATGATATTAGTGATATCACACTTTAAATGCACATATTTACATTCACTGTTGAATTCTGGGATGCTGCGAGTGTGTAATCACAGATTTGATGAGTTTATTGTAATGCTTTAATAACCCCAGATATGCTTTCTGACATCATTTCAAATCTAGCTGTGAGTTTAGTATACTCAAGTGTTAGTTAATGGCTGGTTAACTGTAAGCAAACACAACTGATTACATCTCAAAAGCTACACATGAAAGATGTTTGACTGGGTCTCAGAGACTCCGGTCTGGAATTAATGACTTTGTGCCGAGCGACTTGATCTCATGTGCTTCTGAGACACAGGAAGTGACATGGCGGGCTGAGTCAATGATAAGGACACAGCACTTCCTCTCCACTCACCAGATCTGTAACCTGATCTTCTTTCCTCTCAGCTCCACTGTTTTGATTTTAAAATCCACACCTTCAAATGAGAAGAAATAAGATCAGTCATACTTCAAGCTTTAAAGTTCCTTTAAAATTCATGCTTATCAAATATTGAATATGCTAATCATTCATATTTAATGTACATATTTGGGTCCGGCATGTCGCGGCAGCTGTGTGAACCTGTGTCTGGCTATTCTGGGATACTGGGTTAGATAACAGCATGCAAATAATCTGATGTGAACGCCTGTCATGAGTGAGTAACAGTTTCATGTAGTTAATGGCTAAAAATCACTGATTTTGTATCAAAGCAGGGTTTTATTATTTAAATCAGAATTTTTGTGTGTTCTCTTAACGTGCTGCTGTGTCTGTGTCTGTGTGTGTGTGTGTGTGTGTGTGTGTGTGTGTGTGTGTGTGTGTGTGTGTGTGTGTGTGTGTGATACATGACTGATGCATTGATTCAGCGCTGGGCAGATCTCTCGTGTAATGACATTACAGAAGGACTGGGCATGAGAACGAGGGATGAAAACAGTTTAGACAAAAACTAAAATGACATTCATGTTAACATAAAACTCTTTTAAATGATCTGAATTGGTTTCATCCATCTGTGTTACTATTATTATTAATATTAAATCAAATGTTCTCTGATTTACATGGTCACAGGCCATGATTTGATGATTTGACAGAAGTGATTTTCAGATAATGGTTTTCTCTCTCTCTCTCTCTCTCTCTCTCTCTCTCTCTCTCTCTCTCTCTCTCTCTCTCTCTCTGTGTGTGTGTGTGTGTATATAAATGTATATTATAATTTACACACACCTCCACAATATTACCCACAATAAACTAATATCCATCAAATGCCAATTGCTAATCATCTGTAGTTTACAAATGAATTACTGTTAACTACCAAGGCCATCCAAACTTGCTATAGTTATCAATCTAGTTTAGTTTATGTCGGTCAACTTCAAAAGAAAGAAAAAAGAAAAGAAAAACAATTTACAAGCAAACATAGAAACGAAAATTAAATTACCGTGTAAACAATATTTTTAAAAGAAAAAAAGTTGCTTGACCGAAAAGGTGTCGGCTGAAGTTTATGCTTATTGCGCCGATCCTTTTTAAATTTCATTTATTTTACACACAACAACACCTAAACACCAAACTAGTATGTCAAGTTAGCTATAATCTTTAACAACCATCTATGGTTTAAGTAACTTTACACTATGATAACCATAGCAGTTTACTAATTATTCATTACTTCGTTCATACGGTCCATAGTTATATATAGCTATACGGGATATAATGAGCTAACTAGCAATACTAAACCAATAATATAGAGTTTATTAATACCAATAGTACCAGCAGTCTAGTTTACTAATCATTAGGCCTAATAGTATACTAAAATTTATATTTTATTATCTATCTATAGTGAACTATAATAACTTGGACAGTTGATCTGGAATTTATTTGTTTTGTGAGCAGGTAAACACAATAATGTGGTATGTATTGTTATAATAACGAAGCATAAAGATAATAGTACTAGTACACAAATACACTGACGGTCCTTGTTGTTTAGCATCCAGACTGACAGCTGCTCCAGCCTCTATTTCTGTAACGTTACAGTTTGTCTTACCCACAGTGGACTTGCACGCCTCGCAGAAGGTGTCATCCGTGAATCTCTCCATAAGGCTGGTCTTTCCCACCCCGCGGGAGCCGATGATGATCACCTGTAGTTTATAATCAGCGGCTCTGGGCGGCATCTTCCTGCGGCGCTGCGACGCTCCCACAGCGGGTGAGCCTCCACCGGCCCTCCGCTGGACCCCGAAGCCCGACTCCATCCACCACTAACGGCCAGTCCACATCTGCCACACGGCCAGCCCGCTTCAAACACACCCGCGCATCACGGAGGGGAACTTTAAAACACTTTAAAGCGGCTTTTCGGAAGAGTTTGTCAAAGTTTTATATCAGTCAGTCAGTTGTTGTCCTGCACTGGGAATTCGAGAGCGGCCGTGACGTCACCACCACTTCCGGTTCCGACGCATTCCAAAGGAAGAGCGGAGCAAACTTCCCTGTTAGAATAAACACACTTGGACGATTCATCACTTAGAAATAATATTTCATATCAAATGTGGAAGAATAAAGAGCAGACATATGTTGCTTTTTCAATAGTTATTTACTAGAAAAGCACCATAATTCTACCTGATATTTCAGCTACTAATAACTGTATTTTATTTTATTATAGTCTTAATTTTCAAGTCAACTTTATTTATATAGCAATTTTTACAATGCAGATTGTTTCAAAGCAACTTTACAGTGATAACAGAAAATAATGCTAGAAAGTTTGTTTCTGCTGTACAGCAGACCTAGAAGAAAACAGCGTTATAGTCCAGTTGAATAAGTTCAGTGATGGTTCATTTTTGTTGTAAAAAAAAGTTATTAATTTAGTTCATTTATAGCCGCTCTGGAGAAAACAGTGATGTCATCGTCCAGCTCAGTTCAGTTCTTATATAATGGTCTCAATGCATGCAGATCAATAATATTGTTGAATATTAAATGTCCCCAACTAAGCAAGCCTAAAGCCAAAGGCAACAGTGGCAAGGAACCAAAACTCCATCAGAGACAGAATGGAGAAGAAAAAAACCTTGGGAGAACCCAGGAACAGTCGTTTTCTCCCGATAATCTAAATATTATGATACCAGTTACACCCACCTTTTCTTTATTCTTCTTTGACAGTAAACAAATGTGTTTTATACATCTAAATATCGCACATGTAATATAGAAAACTAAGAGTATGATTTTAATCGGTACATTTTTTTTTGTGAATGTTGCAAAAAAGATTCTTAAATAAATTGCAAATATAAAAAATGTATCTATAAATACATTTACATATATATTATCTATATTCTATAACCATAAAAATGATATATTCTCTGAGTAAATAAATAAAGAAATAACACATACATAAATTAAGATATAAATATAAAAAATAAAGCAAAACAATTTACTATTCTACCGTATATTATTATAAAAACAAATATATTGTATCTGTAAACACATTAATAATAATAATAAAAAAATAATTTTTACATATACATCAATTAATATATGAATAATTCTGTATAATTATAAAAATAACAAATATATTATATCCGTAAACAAACAAATAAATCAATTCTACTTATACATAAATTAGTACATGAATAATACAAATAAAGGCAAACAGTATATTATTCTATATAATTATAAAATAACAAATATATTTTATCCGTAAACACATTAAGAAATAAATAATAATAGATTCTACTTATACAAACATTTTTTTATGAACAAACAATATAGGCTTATTATTCTATATAATTATAAAAACAACAAATATATTATATTCGTAAACACATGAATAAATAACTAGATTCTATTTATATATAAATTAATATATACATAATAAAAATAAGGCAATTGTAAATCGCAGATGTTGAAGGGTGGATTGCTGCATCCCACTCGGGCTCCCGTAGAAAAACACCGTGACGCGGATGAGCTCTAAAGAAAATCTGGATAATCTACGTAACGGTCCATCATCATCATCCTCCTCCTCCTGAGCAGCGGGTCAGTGTGTGTCTGTGTCTGTGTGTGTGTGTTTGCTCTTCATCCGCGAAACACTGAGCCATGGCCGCACAGAAGATCAACGAGGCGCACGAGCACATCGCCAAAGCCGAGAAATGGTGAGATTTATGAGATTATTCTCATGTAGACACAGAATGAGCGGACAGGACAGGACAGGACAGGTCAGACCTCGGCCTGCTGTCGCTGACAGGGAGACTGACTATAGCCTATAGCCTCATTCTGCTGCTAGATAACGGGATGCGTTTGCTGCTTTGAACTAATGTAACAATGAAATCAGTCCAGATCGTTATATGAGATGCTGAAGGATGCATGTTGTTACACCGCAAGACTGATTGCGTAATCAGTGCTGGAGGTTACCTTGACGACAGCTGCATCCATTGGTCCTAATGTTCCTCATTATAAACACTACTGATGATCAGGGTTCTCAAGTTTTATCAAAAGCTTGGAGTGAGATCACATGCGGTTAGGGGAGCAGCCTAAATGGAGCCCCGCCCCCGCCTAGCCCCGCCCCCAATTTTACCCATTGTTCATAATTAACCAGCAAAAATTTTAATTATAACAATTGGTAAATCTGATAAATGACAGAGCAATTCATCACATCAAATATAGGCCTACTCTTTAATGTTATATTTCAAAATTAGGCTACAAATATATAACAAATTGCTCCAAAATGTTTGGAAAAACAAATATTTTTGCATTTTTCCCTGACATCTTTGAAAAATACAAATGCAATGGCAATGATTAGGCTAATGTATGTTTTGACAGGATATACAATATTACCAAGAGCACTCTGCTAACTAGAAATACTATTACTACAGTATAATATAGAATTTAAAATAAACTGAAGAAATACATCTTCATTCCTTCCCATACCCAATAACATTTCCTTAGCTAAACTGAGCCAAAGCTTTTGGCCTGGTTGCAAAGCAGTTGTAGAGTTTTTGACTGAATCAATAATGTATACGATGGGCTATATATTAAATGTTCTAGAACTTCTAGTCTAAAAATGTTAGGCGAGCTTTCTTCCAACTTACTTTCTCCATCACGACGTGTGTTCGCGCGATGTCGCGGTGGCCGAACTTCCGTGTGTGTTCGCGGACTTCGCGCGTCTATAAATTGCCTATAGTAACGAACGCAATCTGGCCGAGATGCGGACGCGCTGGCGGCAGGAAACGTATCTTTGTGTGCATGCGCCTCGTATACAACGTTATATATAAAGCTTGCAGGACAACTTGGTTGGCATTGCCTTTTCAGCGTGAGAAATACACGGTGTGGCGTGTGAGCGTGTGAACTGGTTGAATTGCGTGTGTCTCACGGCCAATGCGTGAGACTTGAGAACCCTGCTGATGATGTTTACGTGCACATCATGTAGGAGACACGGGGGCAAGTTGTCACACACTCTACATCGCAGTGAATTTCGAGTCAAATTCCTATTACATAAATGTGCTTGTTCCAAAGGTTGTTTACGAACACCTAGTTCAAAAACTAAATGTTAAATTATGTGCATTATTATATTATGGCACATCTTTGTATTATCTGTTACACTTAGTTCAAAAACTAGTTAAATGATGTGCATTATATTATATTATGGGACATTTTTGTAATATGTGTTACAACCAGTTCAAAAACTAGTGTTAAATGATGTGCATTATATTATATAATGGTACATTTTTTTGTAATATCTATTATCCTGTGAAAGTACAATTCAGCAAACAATGAATAATTTAAAATGTACTTTAAAGTAAAACTTTTGGTAACACTTTAGTTTAGGGTTCAATTCTCACTATTAACTTGTTGCTTATTAGCATGCATATTACTAGGATATTGGCTGTTTATTAGTACTTATAAAGCACATATTAATGCCTTATTCTGCATGATCATATTCTACATCCCAATCCAACAACTACCTTAACTATTTAAGCAGTAATTATGAGTTTATTGAGGCAAATGTCATAGTTAAAGGAGCTGTATGTAAGATTGTGGCCAAAACTAGTACTGCAATCACTTTCAAATTACTGTAGAGTGGTGTATCCCCTCCCCCTCCTCCCTGACTCGAGGTTGCCAGATCGGCTGCAGGATCCAGCAGGAACATGACGAGCTGCAGCTGTGGTAACTAGAGCAGAGCTGGCAACCCGGATGCCGCAACACTACTGACTTCGTGATTGGTAGATAGGTGGAGGGTGGAGCATCAGACCAAAACACAACATGACAACATCAATATCAGTTGAGGGCTGCAACTGCACTATTTAAATGACGATATCCTGGCCAGACTACTGTTGTCAGTGATAGAAGTATTTGAAATGTACATGATTTCTTAATGTCTAGTGACATATCAGGGCCATTTTATGATTAATTGAAATAAATTTCTTACATACAGCTCCTTTAATAGTGAGAATTGTACCCTAATATAAAGTTTGACCAGACGTTTAATTTGACATTATTACAAAGTGCGCTTTTTAAAAGTGCACTTGAAAGTGTGCTCTCTTTAAGTACACTATAAGTGGCATTTATTGAATTATTATTGTGTTTTCTGCTAGTAAAGTTTTTAAAAATATACTTTTAAGATTTGAAATACACTACAAGTGCACATTCAAGCACGGTTCTTTCACACAAGTGTTGGGTTAGCAGACACCGCATGACATGATGTGTTTTCATCACAGCTTAAAGACCAGCATGACCAAGTGGAAACCTGATTATGATGAAGCCGCTTCAGAGATGGCAAAAGCAGGTGATGTAAACCTTAAATAAAGGAACGTCTTGCACTGATATTATTGATGAAGGGAATGTAATTGATCTGAAATATAATGCCCATCACGATTATAACTTTTGCCAATGTCTGTTTGTGTTTTATTAGCTGTGGCTTTCAAAAATGCGAAGCAGTTTGAACAAGCGAAGGATGCGTACCTGAAAGAGGCCGAGTACCACACAGAAAACAAAACGTATCCTTCTGCACATCAGCACTTCATGAAGAACACTGTGAAGAAGAAGAAGAAATCACAACTGCAAAGATAATACACCAAATAAGACTAAATATTGTGCAGTACAGCAGGATTTTACTGTATCTCTAAAGTCAGATGTTTCTGCTGCACTATATGATTGAATCACCCGAATGTTCAAATATTAGGTACAATTTATAGGAAGAACTACGCCATATATGCAGGTACTGTATGTATGTACGCTACCATTCAAAAGAAGTTTCAAATAAATGCTGTTCTTTTGAACTTTCTATTCATCAAAGAATCCTGATAGATCAAATTTATCAGGGTTTCCTCAAAAATATGAAGCAGCACAACTGTTTCCAACATTGATCATAATCAGAAATGTTTCTTGAGCAGCAAATCCTCATATTAGAATGATTTCTGAAGGATCATGTGACACTGAAGACTGGAGTAATGATGCTGAAAATTCAGCTTTGAACACAGGAATAAATCATATTTTAAAATATATTACGATAGAAAACAGATATTTTAAATTGTAATAATATTTTGAAATATTACGTTTTTTTACTGTATTTTTGATCAAATAAATGCAGCCTTGGTGAGTAGAAGAGACTTTCTAAAACATTAATGAATCTTCCCGACCGCAAATTTTTGAACAGTTGTGTATGTAGTCATTTTTAAGCTTTGGTTTTATTCCCTCCTTCGGTACTTATATTTACTTAACGAAAACTCACAGACTCTTCCATGCAGCAAAGTAAGTAGTAAATGTTTATAATTCAAATAACTCTATAGTTTACTTATCTATGCTAAACTAATTTAGTTGACTAATTTCATGGTTAAAGGGTTAGTTCACCCAAAAATGAAAATGATGTCATTGATGACTCTCCCTCGTGTCGTTCCAAGCCCGTCAGACCTCCGTTCATCTTCGGGACACAGTTTAAGATAATTTAGATTTAGTCCGAGAGCTTTCTGTCCCTCCATTGAAAATGTATGTACGGTATACTGTCCTTGTCCAGAAAGGAAATAAAGACATCATCAAAGTAGTCCATGTGACATCAGTGGGTTAGTTAGAGTGTGTTGAAGCATCGAAAATACATTTTGGTCCAAAAATAACAAAAAATACGACTTTATTCAGCATTGTATTGTCTTCCGGTTCTGTTGTGGATCTGCGTTCAGTGACGCCGCTGACGTGTGTCTGGTGTGTGTGTGTGCATTCTGGTTCTGTTGTGGATCCGCGTTCAGTGCCGCTGCTGACGTAAGACGCTGCTGACGTGTGTCTGGTGTGTGTGTGTGTGTGTGTGTGTATTCTGGTTCTGTTGTGGATCCGCGTTCAGTGCCGCCGCTGACGTAAGACGCTGCTGACGTGTGTCTGGTGCGTGTGTGTGTGTGTGTGTGTGTGTGTGTGTGTGTGTGTGTGTATTCGGGTTCAAATAAATATGGCTGGGCAAAAAAATGCAAGTCTTCCTCTGTGTGGAAATCCTTAGACATGTTTGCGAAGATTGTTTTGTTTCCAGCGTGCGTCTCCCTCAGACTGTAAACGAAGCTCGGGCGAACCAGAACCAGAACACACACACACACACACACACACCAGAGACACGTCAGCAGCGTCTTACGTCAGCGGCGTCACTGAACGCGGATCCACAACAGAACCAGAATACACACACACACACACACACACACACACACACCAGACACACGTCAGCAGCGTCTTACGTCACACACACACACACACCAGACACACGTCAGCAGCGTCTTACGTCAGCGGCGTCACTGAACGCGGATCCACAACAGAACCAGAATACACACACACACACACACACCAGACACACGTCAGCAGCGTCTTACGTCAGCGGCGGCACTGAACGCGGATCCACAACAGAACCAGAATACACACACACACACACACACACACACACCAGACACACGTCAGCAGCGTCTTACGTCAGCGGCGGCACTGAACGCGGATCCACAACAGAACCGGAATACACACACACACACACACACACCAGACACACGTCAGCGGCGTCACTGAACGCGGATCCACAAAAGAACCAGAATACACACACACACACCAGACACACGTCAGCAGCGTCTTACGTCAGCAGCGGCACTGAACGCGGATCCACAACAGAACCAGAATACACACACACACACACACACACACACACCAGACACACGTCAGCGGCGGCACTGAACGCGGATCCACAACAGAACCGGAAGACAATACAATGCTGAATAAAGTCGTAGTTTTTGTTATTTTTGGACCAAAATGTATTTTCGATGCTTCAACACACTCTAACTAACCCACTGATGTCACATGGACTACTTTGATGATGTCTTTATTTCCTTTCTGGACAAGGACAGTATACCGTACATACATTTACAATGGAGGGACAGAAAGCTCTCGGACTAAATCTAAAATATCTTAAACTGTGTCCCGAAGATGAACGGAGGTCTTACGGGCTTGGGACGACATGAGGGTGAGGCATTAATGACATCATTTTCATTTTTGGGTGAACTAACCCTTTAACAACATATTACAATATTAACTATCTATAATTGACTACTTAAGTAGAATGCGTCTTTAACTGTCTGTACAATACTCACCTTATTGCCATCGATGATCAAACATGCTTCTCTTCTTCTCAGAGCGTATGAACAAGCCGGCATGATGTTGAAGGTGAGTCGGTCCGTACAGTGATGGTTATGGATGGCCTGTAGGTTTGAGACGGTGTGTGAATGACTCTTGCACATCTGCAGGACATGAAGAAGATGCCTGAAGCCATCCAGCTGATAGAGAAGGCCAGCATCATGTACATGGAGAACGGGACCTCTGGCACTGCTGGGATAGCCTTGGACAGGGCTGGGAAGTGAGTATACACACCGATGACTGATCAAAACCAGGGGCGGAATTAACCTATAATATAATCTTGCATTATTGGAGGCTGCAGTTTCAGGACCACAGACTAAGGGGCCGCATTTCTAGGACCCTAGTTTTTTTGTGACATAGTCAATTCTAATCCATCAGAGGAGAGCTGATTCAAACAGGTGCAAAGACTAGAACCACACAAATTATTACATTTAACATTTTTATTGTATTTCAACCTTATTTTAAAAGGAAAGGCCTGTTCACACCAAGGATGATAACTATAACGATAAAGATGTAGTTCTAAAAATATAAAAGAGTATAACAGCACAGATAAAGGAGATCATTTGAATCACTTTCAGAATGATTTTTTTTTGTTTACAGCTGATGAACAATAAAAACAATGACAGCAAATATAATCCATACTATGGATCCTAATAAAATAGCCAATGTAAAATTTTGATTTTCTAATGTATAAACAAAACTAATAATAAACGGTTCTCTGCTTGTTTTGTATGATGTACATCATCCTTACAAGATCAGCTTCTGATTGATTCTGATTGTTTGAATTAATTGATTAAATTGAAATATCTGACTTAAAAACAACAACACAGATGTATTTAGTGTATCTATATTTAATTATCATTGATTTATTAATATTAATTATCTTAGATAATTATAAAAATGTCCCTTACAAAGGTGAAAACTTCCAGTGGGCAAATGTTGCCTCTTACCAGCTAACAAAAATATGTTCTAAAACGTTCCCATTAAGTTATGAAAATGTTATTTTTGAAGGTTCTCTGAATGTTCAAAACGGTGTAGTTCATTAAATGTTTCAAAAACTTTTTTTTTTTTGTGGTTATACGAACATTGAGAGGACATTCCATTTGATAATTTTGACAACATTATGGGATTATTACTTTTAAATATTCTCTAGTAGTAAGTAGTAACATTGAAAAATGTTAGATGAACATCCAACGTTTCAGAAAAAAACGTTCCATGAATGATGTAGAAATAATGTTCCCTTTCAAGGGAACTTCGAGCTGCGTTTGAGACGCGGTGGGAACGCTCTGCGTGATTGCGTCATGAAGCACGTGTAAAATCAGTCCAATGGAAGCCCGATACGTCATGGGTGACGTCATAGACCAGGAAACTATAAAGCACCCTTGAAAACAGACCGCGACAGCTTCTGTTGTCTTCAGCAAGCGCTCTCTGTGATTCTGTCCTTGTCTATTTATTGTTGTTTGTCAAGCCCAATATATATATCACTATCTATCATTATGGCGAGCAAAGCAATATTATAGACGTTGTGTTGTTCCCTGCCCTCGTTACATCACGGGTGGGGACACACATCAGCTTTTTGTTGCTGTTTGGGAGTGGAGCATGCAACAGTCATTTCTCGAGGGATCTGACTGTGCATTGCGAGAAGCTGTCCGTGAGGACGCTCCGCTCCCGCCGGGCGTTCTTCGAGGAGGACGTTTCGGTTCGCGTTCCCCGAGCGGGTCTCTCTGTTGCCGAGGCTCGGAGACGGCTCGTATTTCGGGGTTCGAAAACGGATCTGACAGCGGGGGTTGGGACGGGCTCCGCCCTTTCTCAGCTTTCACATGCCAGATCTAGTGTGCTGCGATTTCCAGTTCCGAGGAATTGGTATCGTTAGTGTTTTGTTTAATAAGAAAGAGAACAAAACAAATACAAATCTTTATAAAAAGGCAGATGTTTGAGTTTTCAATGAATAAATTTTCCAGCTCATAACTCTGTTGAATAAAGAGGAGCTTTTTTAAAGAAAAAAAGGAGGTTTTATCTAGTGCTGTTGCCAGTTAAATATTTACTGGCCAGTTGAATATTATGAGATTGAAAATAAAGAAGAGTTTGTTAGATGAACTGTATCTTAAAACAGGAAAACTCTGTATCTCAGCCTCCTCGTCGGGGACTGTGGTTTTTCCCCTATCTCCACACTGAGGTGTCGAGATTGTGGAATAAACCGGTTTGTATTTTATGTGTTTAATCCCCAGATGTCTGACTATAGTAATGTTTGGGTATTAAGTATCATAGTATGACATTGCCTCGGGTTAAAGAGACGCTTGCGAGCTTTCTGTCTCCCGAGTCGGCGTTATCGTTATTAACCCCGACGTTACCCACCAGCCATCTTAATAATGAATACATTTTTATTAGGCAGCGCTGGTGGGTAGAGTATTTAAGGACATGAATGAATGTGAGGGGCGACTCTCTGAGGAGGGTCGCAGCGCTGCCAGTTCGGTTGTTTCCTGCTGGTGGCCGCAGAGTGATATATATGTATATATATATAAGTTTTTTCTGATATAAAGATAAAGGAAAATAAAGATATAATTATGTCTGTTCTTCTGGACGCTCCGCTTTCAAGAAAACTAAGAAATAAACCATTCAGCGGCGTTCCAGAGGTTTCTTCCTCACCAATCTAATGTTCCTGAGACGGCCTATTATGCTCCTCTCAGCACAAAGTGCAAAACAGAGCGTCGCCATTCGGGCTCCTCCGCAATTGAGGGGTACCTGGGTGGCGGTCGCAGTCTAGCCAGTTAGAGACATGCAAGATCTGAGGACTGTTTTATCTCTAAAATAGCTTTGACAAAGAAGAAGGGTGGGGTGGTAATGGCGCAGTGGATAAGACACATGCCTTTGGTGTGAGAGACCCGGGTTCGAATCCACTGTGAGACACCAATGTGTCCCTGAGCAAGACACTTAACCCCTAGGTGCTCCAGAGGCGTGCGACCTCTGACATATATAGCAATTGTAAGTCGCTTTGGATAAAAGCGTCAGCTAAATGAATAAATGTAAATGTAAATGTAAATGTAAGAAGCCCTGACGCCGAGGCGATCAGGCTTCTAAGGGTGGTCCCCTCTGGGGTAGGGACGGTTTTGAGAAATCGTTTCTCCTCAGCGCCCTTTGGGGTGCGACTCTCTGAGGAGGGTCGCAGTACTGCCAGTTCGGTTTCCCTGCCGGTTCGCCGTTTCAGGGCACCAAGGTGTCAGTGTCCCCAAACGAGCCTTCAAATAAGAAAAAAGAAGAGCAGTCAGTTCGGTTTCCCTGCCGGTTCGCCGTTTCAGGGCGCCGAAGTGCCTGCTTTTTTCAACGATCCTCCGAGGAGGGTCGTAGGAACTAAGCTAGTTGGAGGTAGGCAAGATCTGAGGACTGTCATCATCTCTAATAAAGCTTAGACAAGAAGTCCTGTCGCAAGAAAACGAGGCTATCAGGCTTCTGAGGGCTCCTCCGGGGCAGGGACGGTTTTGAGAAATCGTTTCTCCTCGGCGACCTCTGGGGTGCGACTCTCTGAGGAGGGTCGCAGCGCTGCCAGTTCGGTTGTTCCCTGCCGGTTCGCCGTTCAGGGCACCGAGGTGTCAGCGTCCCCATACGATCCTCCGAGGAGGATCGTAGAGCGGTCAGTTCGGTTGTTCCCTGCCGGTTCGCCGCTTCAAGGCACCGTAGTGACTGTTCAACCAAGGGACGGTTTTGAGAAATCGTTTTTCCTCTGGGGTGCAACTCTTTGAGGAGGGTTGCAGCGCTGCCAGTTCGGTTGTTCCCTGCCGGTTCTCCGTTCAGGGCACCGAGGTGTCAGCATCCCCATACGATCCTCCGAGGAGGGTCGTAGAATGGTCAGTTCGGTTGTTCCCTGCCGGTTCGCCGCTTCAGGGCGCCGTAGTGACTGTTCAAACAAATCCAGAGGCCAGTCTTGAGAGACTGGTTCCCCTAGTAAATTTCTGGCAGCGTGGAAACTACTGCCACATATTTCTCAGTGGGTCCTGCACACTATAGAAAAGGGTTTCAGCGGTTCTCGTTCGCCCAGATTTCTAGGGGTCCTTCCTCTCATTGGTGGACCCCGAGCAGGCTTTGGTTATGGAACAGGAAGTACTGTCACTTCTGCAAAAGGAGCTGTAGAAGGGGTTCCTCCTCCCAGCAGACAGCCATTACTTCATTGTTTCCGAAAGAGGATGAGGGAGGTTCCCGAGGTTTGCTTTCGGGGGCGAAGCATACCATTATCGGGTTCTTCCATTCGGCCTAGGTTTATTACCCCACACCTTTACAGTATGCGTGGATGCAGCTCTGGCTCTTCTGAGACTCCAGGGCATTCGCGTATTATACTACATCAATGATTGGTTGCTCCTAGCTCAATCTGAGTTTATGGCAGTTCGGCATCGAGATGTCGTTCTGTCTCATTAAGGATGTTGGGGTTGCCTCTCAACGCCAAGAAGAGTGTGCTCTGAGGACCACTTTTCTGGGTGTAGCAATTCTTACAGCCGTAATGGGGTATATCTAGGCCAGTCACTCACTGTGAAACAGTTTCAGACGGTTGGGTCTCATGGCAGTTGCGTCCAACGTATTACTTTTGGCCTTCTGTTCATGAGACCCCTGCAGTGGTGGCTCAGGACCAAGGGGTTTTCTCCGAGGGGAAATACGTTTTCGCATGATCAAGGTCACGCGGCTATGCCTTCGTGCTTCGGTCATGTGGAAGAACCTTGGTTCCTCGCCCAGGCCCAGTGTTGGGGGCTTCTTGTCGACGCATATTGCTATCGACGGATGCTTCCCTCACAAGTGGGGGCGATCATGAGTGGTTGCTCGGCGAATGGCGGACAACACACTGATGGTCTCGTATATCAGAGCAGATATCCTGTTGAGGCAGGGGCTGAGGCCCAGGGGATTGGAGACTTCACCCCGAGGTGGTGGAGCTTCTTAGGGAGAACTTTGGTCTAACTAAAGTCAAGTCGACCTTTCACATCGTTTGTAGAACGCATTGCTCTATATGGTTCCCCCTCACGCAGCCAGCTCTTCTCGGACTGGATGCGATGGTGCAGGTGTGGCCGAGGCTGCACCTGTACGCATTTCCCCCGATATCTATGCTCCCGGAGGTTCTGGAGAGGGTTCGCCGGGAAGGGGCTCATCTGCTACTAGTAGCCCCATACTGGCCGACTCGAGTTTGGTTCTCGGACTTTGTCTCTTCTGGACGGCTCTCCCATGGAGATTCCGTTCAGGAGGGACCTGCTGTCCCAGGCAGGGGGCACGATATTTCACCCTCGACCGGAGTTGTGGAAACTGTGGGCCTGGCCTCTGAGGGGGCCAGGCTCATAGAATCCAGTCTCTCGACTGAGGTCGTTGAGACATTCTCCATTCCAGAGCTCCTTCCACGAGAAGACTGTATGCACTGAAATGGAAATTATTCTCCACCTGGTGTGGTGAGCGTCAGTTAGATCCTGTTAACTGCCCTGTTGGTTCAGTTCTCGATTTTCTGCAAGACCGTTTCTCTGCTGGATTATCTCCTTCCACCTTAAAAGTTTATGTGGCGGCTATTTCGGCCTATCATACCCCTCTGGGGGGTACTTCTTTTGGGAGAGATCCTCTGATTACTCGTTTTCTCCGTGGTACATTGAGGTTGAGACCTGCACTGCACTCTAGAGCACCGGCTTGGGATTTAGCCATTGTACTTGAGGGTCTGGCTCTGGCTCCCTTCGAGCCTATTGAAGAGGTTTCAGAAAAATTCCTCACTTTGAAAGCTTTATTTCTCATTGCTATTTCATCTATCAAGAGAATTGGAGATTTGCATGCCCTGTCGGTTGCTCCGTCATGTCTGGAATTTGCACCTGGTATGGTGAAAGCATTTCTATACCCTAGACCGGGTTATATTCCTAAGGTCCCAGTTAATGTTGGGGGCCCAATAGTGTTGCAGGCCTTTTATCCTCCACCTTTTAATACCCCAGATCAGGAACAACTGAACCTGTTATGTCCAGTTCGGGCATTGGATGCCTACGTTCACAGAGCTGCCCTGTGGCGTAAGTCAGAGCAGTTATTTGTATGTTTTGGGTCACTCAGAAGAGGGTGCCCTGCATCTAAACAGGTTATGAGCAAATGGATAGTCGAGGCTATATCATTGGCTTATGAAGCGGCCGGTCAGCCTTCACCTATGGCTGTACGGGCCCATTCTACAAGGAGTATGGCGGCCTCTACGGCCTTAATTTCGGGTGTTTCCCTTCTTGACATTTGTAATGCGGCAGGTTGGTCCTCTCCACATACATTTGTCAGGTTTTATGACCTTGACCTCTCCACTCCTGGGGCGAGGTTGCTTGCTTCTTAGTGTGCGCAAGGACTTCACACAGAACGGGCATTTGTCACTATGGCGTAGTGGGTATGGGGTTCCCACCGCGTCTCAAACGCAGCTCGAAGTTCCCTTGAAAGGGAACGTCTCAGGTTACGTATGTAACCCTGGTTCCCTGAGAGGGAACGAGACGCTGCGTTTGCCTGCCATACTTCCTGCATGCCCTGATCGACTTGCTTCAGACTTTTTCAGAAGCTGTCGCGGTCTGTTTTCAAGGGTGCTTTATAGTTTCCTGGTCTATGACGTCACCCATGACGTATCGGGCTTCCATTGGACTGATTTTACACGTGCTTCATGACGCAATCACGCAGAGCGTTCCCACCGCGTCTCAAACGCAGCGTCTCGTACCCTCTCAGGGAACCAGGGTTACATACGTAACCTGAGACGTTTTTGTACTGCTAATGTTTCGAGAACATTATTAAAGGAGAACTCCGGCGCAAAATGAACCTTTGGTCTAATTACACATTGTTACCTAGTCAACCGTTATCTGAGATTTGTTTTCATGATTATCGAATGTAAATAGTTTTATCTCTAAAAACAGTTTAGCCTATAAAGCTAGTATAACGCTAGTATATTGGGCATAGTGTAATGACAAATAAAAATCGCTTGTTAATACCACTAACAAGGCTGAAAATAGACCCACACTAACACGGTAGCATAATGAGGGTCCCTACCTTCAAACCGAAGCATTGAGAACTTTGTCAGTGTACAGACAGTTTAATAAGAAGATATTTTAAACATACAGTCAACTTCGCGTATACAGGCAGAAGCCATCTTTGAAATACAGCCTTTACCAGTCGATCTACGAACGCCGATCCAAGCCTGCTGTTCGCGCTCACCTTATCACAACTTATAGCTCGTTCACATCTCACCAGCGCACTTGGATCGGCGTTCGTAGATCAACTGGTAAAGGCTGTATTTCAAAGATGGCTTCTGCCTGTATACGCGAAGTTGACTGTATGTTTAAAATATCTTCTTATTAAACTGTCTGTACACTGACAAAGTTCTCAATGCTTCGGTTTGAAGGTAGGGACCCTCATTATGCTACCGTGTTAGTGTGGGTCTATTTTCAGCCTTGTTAGTGGTATTAACAAGCGATTTTTATTTGTCATTACACTATGCCCAATATACTAGCGTTATACTAGCTTTATAGGCTAAACTGTTTTTAGAGATAAAACTATTTACATTCGATAATCATGAAAACAAATCTCAGATAACGGTTGACTAGGTAACAATGTGTAATTAGACCAAAGGTTCATTTTGCGCCGGAGTTCTCCTTTAAGACCAGATAACGCTGAAAACATTCTATTAACATACTATTACAGGAATAATCTTAATTCATAACTTTGAGAAAACCGTCCTATTAGCTGGGAAAGTTCATCTCTGACCCTAACACTTCCTGAGAGGTCGTGTACTTTCTTTGCATTCTCTGAAGTGTGTGAACAACTGTATGCATGTGAGAGTTCTCTCCTCATTACCAGCGTTAACTAGCGCGTCCGCTTCTTCAGACTCATCGAGCCGATGGATCTGGAGAAAGCCGTGGACTTGTACCAGAAGGCCGCATCTGTGTTTGAGGTGACATGATTGTGTATAGCACTGTGACATAAATGAATCTTATCAGAAATCTATTTGTTGTGTATATTCATGCATAACCCGTGATGTGTTCAGAATGAAGATCGTCTCAGACAGGCCGCAGAGCTTCTGGGTAAATCCTCCAGACTTCTGGTGAGACTGCGCAGGTGCGTCCTAAAGCATATTATGATCATTTACAAGGTTTACTTTTAGGGTCTGCTAGAATATATTTACATGATTTAAAGTTCATGCTTTTCTCATACTGTACATTTTACATACACAAACTGCTATATTACACACTAAAGGAAAGGTCAAATGCCCTTTAAGCATTAATAGTCCATGTCATGTATAATAACACCAATTACTGTGGTAAAATCACTGATGCATGGCCTGGAGTGTTGCTTATAACATCATTTCCTCACCTTTCAAACCTGTGGAACTTGTGCCTGTGGAACAGAAAAGGAAAAATGGTAACACTTTACTTGAAGGGGTGTGCATAAGACTGACATGACACCTTCATAATCATGACATGACACATGTCATGAATATGAAGGAGGTTTCATGCATGTTTATGACAACTGTCATTAAGTGTCATTCGCTCAATTGTGACATTTTTAATGCAAATATGACATTGTTTGAGATGTCTTTGTTATGACACCTTGACATAAACCAATACATCATAACCTGTCAGTGTCTTTGTCATGACAACTTGACATTACCAAGACAACATAAATAGTCATAAATATATCATAAACATGACATAGCAGATTAATTATCAAACTTAAGAAACCATTTAGCTTTATGGGTTAACATTCCATTAAACTGTCATGTGGTTGGTTTTGACATTGGCTGTCATGAGGCCAATGTCAAAACCTCAACTACAGTGGTACAAATTGAATTTGTCATTAAAATGTTATAATGGCCTCATGAGAGCCAATGTCAAAACCAACCACATGACAGTTTAATGGAATGTTAACCCATAAAGCTAAATGGTTTCTTAAGTTTGATAATTAATCTGCTATGTCATGTTTATGACATATTTATGACAGGTTGTGTTAATATGTCAAGTTGTCATGACAAAGACATCTCAAACAATGTCATACTTGCATTAAAAAAGGTCATAATTGAGCAAATGAAACTTAATGTCAGTTGTCATAAACATGCATGAAACATCCTTCATATCCATGACATGTGTCATGTCATGATTATGAAGGTGTCATGTCAGTCTGATGCACACCCCTTCAAGTAAAGTGTTACCTTTTAAATTGTGCATTAAATGAAAGAATATAGTGAGAAAAGAACAAATAATACAATAAAGTCTTCTGAAGTCATGCGAAATGAGAGACATGGACTTAAATTCAAGTTTTTATGAAAGGAATAATTGACGACGGGCCGTTGAATTATCAGAAAACATTGGCCATTAGCTCTGATCTATATATAGAACTGGATTACTCATGACGTCCTAAAAGAGAAGCCACCGCACCGCCATTTTGGTATTCTGTATGTTCAATTCTAGCTGTTCATGGTCCACGAAAGACCCAATGTGTGCCGTGTTCTTTAATGATAGTGTGTTTTATTGTCCTCAGGTTGGACGAGGCCGCTGTGTCCCTCCAAAAAGAGAAGAACATGTACAAGGATATTGAGAACTACCCCACCTGCTTTAAGGTGCAAATACTGACATTCACCTGAAATTGATCTTGTGTTTTAGTCATAGTTCTTCAGGACGAGGTCATGTCCCACACCAGTCCATGTTGGCATCCGTCTAATTTGACAAGCTTCTTACCATTGAGAAATTCATGAACGTTTGCATTTGTGTCCTAATGTTGCAGTCGTTTGAATAGATGTTTGATATAGTTGTTCTTATCTGCAGAAAACCATCGCTCAAGTGCTGGTCCATCTTCACCGAGTTGACTTTGTTGCTGCAGACAAGTGTGTCAGGGAAAGTTACAGGTACAAACGAGTGACACCGTCCCGCAAATCCACTGCATTATCCATGATCAGTTTGAAATGTGGTGCTGTTCCCTCGCTTCAGTCTCCCAGGGTTCAGTGTGAGTGAGGACTGCGTGTCTATGGAGACGTTACTGGCGGCGTATGACGAGCAGGACGAGGACGAGGTGTCACGCGTGTGCAACTCACCTTTACTCAAGTACATGGACAATGATGTGAGTGTCAGATCTCATTCTTCACACGCTCACGACAGCTCAGTATTTTTTGCTGAAACCATTGTTAAAACAACAATGCAATATATTACAATTCAAATATAAATGAATAAAAATAACAATAATATATTAATATATATAATTCATATTAACTTTTTTAAAGCTGCAGTCCGTAGCTTTTTTGGGTTAAAAATTATCCAAAATACATATCTGAGAAAATACATAACCAGCCAGTGTTCAACGCTCTCTGCTTGCCGTAGCTCGATTCAAAGCGGTAAGCTTGTAATAATGTTTTTAATTCCTGTGGTACTGGTGGATTTCAGCGGGAGATTCGAGCATGTCTTTGCATCATTACGTCACATCTGTACACACACACATCTGTACACACACATCTATTCTGAAGACACACATCTGCACACACACATCTGTACACACACATCTGTACACACACATCTATTCTGTAGACACACATCTGCACACACACATCTGTACACATCTGTACACACACATCTGTACACACACATCTATTCTGTACACACACATCTGCACACACACATCTGTACACATCTGCACACACACACATCTGCACACACACATCTGCACACACACATCTGCACACACACATCTGCACACACACATCTGTACACAAACATCTGCACACACACATCTGCACACAGACATCTGCACACACACACATCTGTACACGCACACACACATCTGCACACACACACACACACACACACACACACACACACACACACACACACACACACACACACACACATCTGCACACACACACACATCTGCACACACACACACATCTGCACACACACACATCTGCACACACATATCTGCACACACACACATCTGTACACACACATCTGTACACACACATCTGCACACACAGACATCTGTACACACACATCTGCACACACACACACACACACACACACACACACACACACACATCTGCACACACACACACATCTGTACAAACACATCTGCACACACACACACACACACATCTGTACACACCCATCTGTACACACACATCTGCACACACACACACACACACACACACACACATCTGTACACACACATCTGCACACACACACACACACACATCTGTACACACACATCTGCACACACACACACACATCTGTACACACATCTGTACACACACATCTGCACACACACACACACACATCTGTACACACACATCTGCACACACACACACACATCTGCACACACACACATCTGTACACACACATCTGCACACACACACACACATCTGCACACACACATCTGCACACACACATCTGCACACACACATCTGTACACACACATCTGTACACATAAAGAAGAGTCTCGGCTAGTATTAGCTATATTGCGTGTGAGGATGCTGGAGGTGGAGATTTATAGCCTTTTCTCACACTTGATATAATGGCGCTTTTCCACTGCTGGTACGGCTCGGTTCGGCTCGGTACGGTTCGACTCGGCGCGGAACGGTTCGGCTCGCTTCGCTTTTCCACTGCGTGGTACGACTCGACTCGGTACGGTTCGGTTCGCTTTAGCTCGGTTGCTATTCCACCGCAGTTAGTACCCCTTCAAAGTGGGTGGGACTGATCGTTATTTTGTCCCTACACTGTTTGTAGGTCCGGTGATAGCCGTGGGCGGCTAAGAGCTGAGCTACTTCTTGGAACACTTTTTCATTCCGTTTTGCCCCATCCAGCTCTCGCTGGATCCACTCCTCGGCAACCAACGAGAGGAACGTCTGCACCTCGTCCACTGACCACGATTCAGCCATTTCTTTTTAAAGTTTAAAAAACAGATGCTACCGCGTTGGCTGTTGTCTACTGGTTATTTAAATCTAGCGGGTTTAGTGTCCAATGACGCTGGTAGTGACGATTCTGTCTAACCAATCAGTGATCTGCAGTGTTTTTACGTCACATTTTAGTACCGGTACGGTACGCTTGGAACCTCAACAGACCAGGTACCATTTAAAGCGAGCCGTACCGTACTGTACCATGCAGTGGAAAAGCACCACAAGTGAGCCGTACCGAACCGAACCGTACCGTACTATGCAGTGGAAAAGCGCCATAATTAAACTTATCAATCTGATGGAATTTGCGGATTCACCCGCTGTAAAATGCAAAAGACTTCGTTCGGACTTCGGAGTGGCTACAGAAGAAAAGAGACTGCAACCGGACCCATGCGAAAACACGGATAATACCGGAAGGACATTACATGTAGTCACGCAATGCTGACGTTGTTAACATTAACAATTTGAGAACAAAGTATAATTTGCACGGTTTTGCGTGATATGATAAGCGATCGTTAGATTTAATCAGCGCGATTTACTGCAATGTCAGAACCAGAACAAAAGTGGATGTTTCTTAATAGTCCAGATGACATTTTCCGGTGAAAATTGGTCATGTTGGTCATACTTCCAAAAATAATAATCTGTGATTGTGAATGCCAGTATCCACACCGGCGGTGACTGACAGACACACTCTCCTCAAACATTGTGTTCATCCGCGCTGTGCCGTGTCGAGGGTGCCGATGTACAACTCACGTAAAGTTGATAATTCCGCGAATGACTGCAATTGCAGATTTCGAACAGAGATGGCGACAAAGAGGAAAAACTACGGACTGCAGCTTTAAGTTAAGAAGTCGTCTCTTATGTTTTCCAAGTCTGGATTTATTTGATCAAAAATACAGTAAAATCAGTAATATTGTGAAATATTATTAAAATAGAATTATAGTATAAAATATAGAATTTATATTGTATTATATTCATTTTAGAATGTAATTTATTCCTCTGATGCAAATCTGAATTTTCAGCAGCCATTACATTTCATTTATTTGAAATAGAAATATTTTGTAACATTGTAAATGTCATTTTTAAACAATTTAATGCATCCTTGCTCAATAAAAGTATTAATTTCTTTATATTTTACTGACCCCAAACATTTGAACAGTTGTTGATGAACCAAAGCTTTTAGATGCGATTTACTGTTGTTCCAAAAAAAATCTCACAAATGAAATAATCAGACGTATCAGTCCAGTATTAATAAAAAGCTCTGTCCTGGGCTGTGTTCGTGCAGTACGCCAAGCTGGCCATCTCTCTGAAGGTGCCGGGTGGAGTCAGCGGGAAGAAGAAGAAAGCTCCTGCTGCTCCTCAAGGGGGCAGTGCTGGACCAGCGGGGCAAGACGACGATTACGAGGGAGGTTTGTGTTAACTGAGGGAACAGCCCGACTATCTGTGTGTGTGTGTGTGAGAGTTAACGAGTATCTTAGTGTTTCCTCCCTTTGTGCAAAGTGGAGTCATTCCTTAGGAATTCTCTTCCTGTGGGAGGGTCCGGTTTTCTGTGCGTTTACACATCAGACACGCAGAAGATCTTACAAGCACAGGCTGTGAGTGTGGACATCGGTTCAACATATTTAATGCTTATTTAATTTCATTTCTTTGCCACTATCTGCACCGAATGAATAGAGTGATGCAGTGATGATGCATTTTTGGAGTTGGCTCGACAACTAACTTGACATTGGAGCTCGACAAAAACCTAAATTGGCTTTTGGATTATTGCATAAAATAAGCTCTGTGACTAACAAAAGTGCACTTATGTTACTATGATTTTTACATCAAAAACAATCATTTAGGCCATGATTTCAACCCTCTGATTTGAACAGTTTTAAGGGGCGTGTCTGCTGTGAGACGTCGTGATTGGCTAACATATCTGCATATGAAATAAGTATTACTTGTGAAAATCTTTTTTACTATTACAGCTGTCAGGATTAACTAATCGTGAAGTGTTCATATTTCGATCTAAAAGGTGGCAGCGATGAGCATTGTAGCCGATGACATATATACGGTATCTGTTGAGCTCATGAATGCAGAGATCTCGTCATTGCAACTCGATTTCTGCACTCTCACGAATGCTTTTATAATAACCAAGAGTTCAAACATGATGTAAACAGCTTGTAGACGGCGTCATTTGAAAAATACTGTTATAAGCATTTGAAAAATTTATTTTACCACTAGGTGGCGCTGTTTCGAAACTTCTCAGGCTCCTTCAGGGCATCGTACTGATGACCCATACCAAGTTTCGTACCAATTCGTTAATGCGTTCAAAAAATACAGCATTTTAGCACATAATTCAAAATGGCCGACAGCCAAAATGGCCGATCTGGGAAAATTGGATATCAGTCGACTCGGCATGATGCCCTGAATCTTTTATGATTTTTGGACAAACCGTTCAGAAGTTATGAGCGAAAATAGCCATTTCAAAAACCAAGAGTTCAAACATGATGTAAGCAGCTTGTAGACAGTGTCATTGATTATAAGGGTAGTTTTGGCAAGAGTCCTGATAAACTCGCGCTGTGTGATTGACAGCTCCAGCGTTTATAAAGGGAGCGTTCTTTGATCGCTTTCTGTATATAATCACAAATTATTTTCATGATACTAAGAGAAACTATGTGAAGTTCATCATAAGTCACTGGTTTGATTTACTGATGCATAAACAGCAATAAATGATTTTGAGACTGTACATGAATCATCACATATCACAGATCAGGAATTAGAATTAACACGGGTACTTGCATGTTGTGGCATTACTGTCGGGTCCATATCTTGCAGTAAAGGTCTGTTTGCAAAGCTTGCGCCGAAAATGCGACTGATTTACCAAAGAATCCACAGTGAAATGTACCGAACAAACCAATAATGCTCTACTGAGACTTTCACATATTTCAATATAAATAAGCACTTTCAATAAGCACTTGCCCCGATTAGGATCCCCCGGAAGGTAATGTTATTTTTTTAAGTCTTCTCATCTCACTAATGTGTCAGTGGGCGTGGCCAAATGTGCAATGATGGAGAAGTAGGCGCTGATATGATTGTAAAGAGGCGGTCTTTCGTCGCACTATAACGGCATAATGGGACAAAAATCCAAATGAGTCATTTTCTGACCTTGGATTTATTTATTTATTTCTGTTTTTGGACTAACAATGAAGTTTTGAGTTCAGAATCTTACAGGATGTTTTTATAGTACAATGACCTCTTACATGTCAAAAGATCAAGGAAAATTTGATTTCTCAATTCATGACCCCTTAAATGCTTGTTTTCGTGTTTTGGCTTACAAAAATACATCATCATTGTAGCACTCTGTTGACTGCAGTGTTTTCAAGCAAGTTACACACACTTGTCTTCCATTGGTCAATCAAACAGATAGTCCCGCCCCAAAACTCACACCATTGGTTGAACCGGTGTTCCACTCAAGTTGAACCGATTGAAATATAATTTCGATGCTGCTTAGTGGTGCAGAAATGTAAAGACAGTCTTAGATATAAGCACTGATGTATCTGTGTGATCATATTGTTGTACAATATATACATTTAGAAATGTTTTCTTTTAATTTGGTAAGAAAAATGTGTAGTCGTGTGTACAGAATTTGTTAATTATTTTTATTTGTGAACAGTCTGTGATGTCAAAGTGATTGATCAAATTTGTAAAATATTATGTAATTGTCCACCATGTACAGTAACTTATTTTAAGTGTTGTTGAAATTGTCGCTGTCGAGTGAGGTGTCATGCTGCCTTTTCAAATCAACAACCTGGCAGACATAATGATGCAAAAAAATACATAATAAAAATCACAATCTATACGTGGTTTGGCTAAAGGTGTTTCCTTGTGGATCTACAACCCATGCTTTATGGAGAAATTAGGAAAGAGAATAATTCCAAGCCATGGTTATTATTGTTGACCAAAACTAAAACCACAAAGAAACATTTTTATAAAATATTATTACGTTTTATTTATTGTACACAGCAATAAACAGCTCTCCTGGTGCACAATATCATTATCCTTTATATTAAATCCAATAGTATGTTGATTCTTTAATTGAGGTGAAAGGTTTGCTCTGACAAAATCCCTGTTTGTTTTACTTTGCATTTAAAAGGATTGTATTTGTTTAGTTGTAAGTAATATCAAAAGTTTGGGCTTTTTAAATATTCTTGAAAGAAGTCTCATACTCACCAAGGCTATATTTATTTGATAAAAAATACAGTAAAAACAGTGAAATATTATTAACGTTTAAAATAACTGTTTTATATTTGAATATAATGTAAAATGTAATTTATTCCTGTGATTCAAAGCTGTATTTTCAGCATCATTACTCCAGTCTTCAGTGTCACATAATCCTTCTAATATGCTGAGATCAACATTTATTATTATCAATGTTGAAAACAGTTTCATATTTTGTTGAAAAATCTTACAAACCCCAATCTTTTGAATGGTAGTGTACATGAAAAAAAAAAAGAGAAATACTGGCAACAAAAGCCGTGTGTTTAATCGTGTGCTTTATTTGAAGTCAATAAACTCCCATTTCCTGTTTCATCCAGGTACAGTTTTCTTTTTTCCCCCTTTTTTTGATGTTGCTGTAAAAGTTCTGCACACACAAGGTAATGAAAGCGTTTCATGTCAAACATTATTATTTTTTTCATTCATGCTACATTGTCTTTAATGCATAGTTCAGAGATGGACTCAAAACAATATTCTCCTCAAGCATCACCACAACACGATCCATAGCGTGGAGCTCACGTCGATAGTCATATTGAACATGATCCGATCGTAAATCTACAGCCTAGCGGAGACTCCAGCGGTATATCCATGAGACCCTGATCCATAGAAAGCTCTTTCCTGAGTATGGCTGCCAAAGGTGTACAATAAAAATGGATTTCATGTCCTTTACGGTCACCCCGCCTGTCGTATTGCTCAAAGTACGTAGTACAAATGTGAGTCAAGTTATTCCCCATGTACAAACAACTTTCTGATGAGCACAACTCCCAGGCCTGGCGAAGCGTAATCTACTGGAGCGATCTGCAAATCTCTCATGCCTTCAAGGATTTAGTGTACCTGTTAATAACTAATATTCATGATTCACTTTCACCACAAGACAAATGTTTTAACTAAAAGCAGAACTAACCTAAAACGCTAATTTTTCCTGACTGAAACCCAATGACCAGAACAAATTTCTGTTAATTGTTGCAATGTGAAAAAGTAACAATGGTTTAGCAAACAATTTGCACAGAAATTCATTTTTGCTCATATTCCATACATTTACGCCAACTTCTGAACAAATATCTGTGTAAATCATTAACAAAATGGGATTTATGAATAAATTCAAATTCGCAATACATTCACAATTCGTATATACATTTTATGTGTAAATAATTCATAAAATCACTTGGGATTTATGAAGAAATATCCACAAACACATTCAAAATTAGTTCAGAACAAATTTCCGTGTAAATAATTTATAAAATCACTTGGATTTATAAAGAAATGTACACAGAATTACATTCAAAATTTGTTCTAAACAAATTTATGGGTAAATCATTCATAAAATCACTTGGATTTAAATAAAGAAATGTACACAGAATTACACTGAAACTTAGTTTTGAACAAATTTGTGTAAATAATTCATAAAATCACTTGGATTTATGAAGAAATGTACACAAACACATTCAAAATTCATTCCAAACAAATTTCTGTGTAAATAATACATAAATCAACTTGGATTTATGAAGAAATGTACACAGAGTTACATTCAAAATTCGTTCTGAATAATTTTCTGTGTAAAAAATTCATAAAATCACTCAAAATTCGTCTGAACGAGGCAATAATCAAACAATAAACTTAGAGTTGCTGAAACGTATTCATTGTAATGTAATGTGATAATCTCCCTTTAGTTATGAAAAAACTAAAACACTTAACGTCCCAAATCTGTGTTCATAAATTATGGACGATCTCCTTAAAGTCCCGAAGGAGAAAAGCTATTACGGTTGTGTACGTTCCTCTTCATTACTTTGTTGTACATGAGAAAAAAAAATGGTTGATATCCCGTCGTCGTGAAATGATCCGTATGTATTCCTGAGAAAGGTAGTGAATAATGATGTGTTTAGTTGATTGTACAAATGAAATAAGGCAAATAGAGATTGTCACATAATTCACAGCGCCGCCTATAGGGCTTCGGTTCTGCTTCCTGCAAAACCGTTTTTGTCCTAGACCGAAGTCTAAAGCAGGTTCAGTGTTTCCCGTCTATGTCTGCCCTCATGTCGCATGCACTCCCAAAGGTCAAAGTCGTATTCAAAGTGGCGCATGCCTGGAAGCCCTGAAGTTCATCACTTGTCAAGCCCTTTAAAACACTAGCGAGTGGGTGAACACCGCACATCATGAGTGCTAATGTTTCATCAGTTAGCATGAAGAACAACTGTTCTCCGGTTCAGTCAATTCCTGCTTACGGTTAGTTACTCGGAAGCTCATCCTCACTCGCTCTTCTCTCTGGTCCACTTGATCATGGTTTCTGGAGAGCGGTAGAGGAAGATGAGCTTGGCGTACAGGTCTTCCTCCAGGTCCAGTTCTCCCGTCTCTCGGACCAGGAAGATGTCGGTGCAGAGCTTGAGGATTCGGTCCACGTTGGGAAGCTCTTCGAACATGATGGTGTGCGAGATCCCGCTGAAGAACTCTCGCACGAACTTTCCGATAACCAGAACCACCGACATGTAGAGACCCATGATCCTGTGCACACGCAGGTTACGTTTAACTCAACAAAGCACATGAATTACACAGTTTCATCAAGTTCCTGATCAAATCGTGTTCAGATGGATATAATTAGGGATTCACAGCATATGTTATATTATTAGAGGTATTTATTTATTTATTTTGTGTTGTATATCCCTGTATTCAACGGAAATCACTCAGCTAAGAAAGTATTCATTGCAACACACTATAAATCTCTTTAATGTTAGTATTGTGAGTTTTATTTGTAACCGACCATGACAAGTATGTTTAATTTGCCTTTGGCTAAGCCACACCCTAGAATGTAGATTGACCAATCACAGCGCAGCCAAGAATGAGCTCCCACAGAGGTCCGACACTTTTTCACAGCGCTCCATTGACTTTAACACAGGCGTCTCATATTTTTGGTCTCGGCCGGCTATTACCGTCGTAGTTTTATCAAAAATATGGTTAAACGTTGTGCCTGGGGCATTTGTAACACAGATATGCGTTTCTCAGAGAGGTTGGAGGGGGGTGTCCGTTTTTTTCCCTTCCCAAACCGAAGTCAAATCCTGACAAGTGTCGTCTAGCACACACTGCTAATAAATACAACGTTATACTCGCGTAGTCCGTTTGCTTTGTAATAACGATTATAGAAGTGAATAGAGACCTCCAGCTTTGCATGAACAGTGTTGCTCCTTGATATTGTGAGTCCCAGCCTCCATCTCCATTAGTAGGATATGCGGTGGGTCATTGTTTGACTGTGACCGTATGCTTTTGCCTCTGTTTGGATGCCTTGTTGTTCCTTGCGTTTCACCTGTATGTCGTGAATATAGCCTTCGAACGTATATTGCAGCAGCTTTTGCCTACTTCTATCGGACACTTTATTTGCTGCTTTATAAAAGTTTGATAAAATTTCAGCAGGAAGAGCTGTCACAGCATAAGCCATGTTGATACCAGAGCCCAGATGAAGTTTGTTTGTCGGACGTAGCAACAGTAACTAAGGGGGGCGGGGCTTAGCCAAAGGCGAATTGTCTATAGAGCGCAAGAGTCGGGTCCGAAAATGTAAAACCTCCATTGAATTTCTCCAAAGGGAAATTGATTTTGAACGATAACTTATAAATCTTTAGTGACAGAAATACTGTGAGCTACAAGTTTGTTAATGGATGGTATTTGCTTCTGTTGAAGCCGTCAGCCCGAACTATTTCAGCTTATTTTTAAAATAATCATGTTTAACAGTGGAATTCCTGGTGAAAAACTACATTACCCATGATGCTGTAGAGAAAATTACACCAATCAGAGAGTCGTAAAAAACAACACGCTCCAAAAGAGCTCTTTAGCTCCGCCCACTCCCATGAAGCACTGCGAATGACGTAATCGAGTCGATCTATATATATATACACATTTATAAATTAGTAGTTTTATATTTCTCCATTGTTTTTAATTCGATTATGCTGTTCTCAAAGCTTCATGGGATTGTAGTTCTTTCCCTCACACAGTCTTGTATCTTTGTCTTTTCAACATTTGTTTTGCTTCAAATCAAAGTTCCAAGTAGGGCTGCACGATTTGGGCCAAAACGATAATCACGATTATTTTAATCAATATCGAGATCACGATTAATTATCACGATTATTTGTTGATTTTAACCAAAACAAATTTTATTGTCACATAGGCTAATTATAACTGCTTTCACATCCATATTGTGCTACATTCCTGCTAATGTACAACTAGTGCATCAAAATAAAACCGGTCCTCTTATTCACCAAAATTCAGTGCATCTCTTTAAAGAATAAATAAAAAATAAAGAAAACAATAAAGAAAATGTAGCAAAACTTCAACAGGGCACTATTTTACATTGAGTAAATATATTTTAGAAAGCAAAATATAAACTTGCATTGTACCTGCATAATGGATGTAAATAAAACGCGCAAAATATACAATCAATAAAAAACAAATATTCCATAACAGAATGTCACCAAATGAGAACATTTCAAGGCAGAACTATGCACTATGGAAGCTCGATTAATGGATGAAATTATATGTTATTGTTATTTGAGCTTAAGAAATGTAAAATGTTGTGGTACAGTGCTAGTGATTAGTTGTGAAATCTTACTGCATAAATTTAATCTATTTAATCCTCTATATGAAAGTTTATGTGTTTCTATTTATTAAACAATAGTTCAAAACAAGATGTTTGTAGAAGGCCTATTGATTATTGGAGTCCATTAATCGAACATTCATGCTTCTTGTATAGTAATTATGTAGTATGTATGTACCAATTTACTAATGCTCACACTCGGTCTCTCACGCGCACTGTCGCTCGGTCTCTCTCGCGCGCAGACACAATCGGTATCTCTCGCGCGCTGTCGCTCGGTCTCTCTCGCGCGCTGTCGCTCGGTCTCTCTCTCGCGCAGACACAATCGGTATCTCTCGCGCGCAGACACAATCGGTATCTCTCGCGCGCTGTCGCTCGGTCTCTCTCTCGCGCAGACACAATCGGTATCTCTCGGGCGCTGTCGCTCGGTCTCTCTCGCGCAGACACAATCGGTATCTCTCGCGCGCTGTCGCTCGGTCTCTCTCGCGCAGACACAATCGGTATCTCTCGCGCGCTGTCGCTCGGTCTCTCTCGCGCGCAGACACAATCGGTATCTCTCTCGCGCGCTGTCGCTTGGTCTTTCTCTCGCGCGCTGTCGCTCGGTCTTTCTCTCGCGCAGACACAATCGGTATCTCTCTCGCGCGCTGTCGCTCGGTCTCTCTCTCGTGCAGACACAATCGGTATCTCTCGGGCGCTGTCACTCGGTCTCTCTCTCGTGCAGACACAATCGGTATCTCTCGCGCGCTGTCGCTCGGTCTCTCTCTCGTGCAGACACAATCGGTATCTCTCGGGCGCTGTCGCTCGGTCTCTCTCTCGTGCAGACACAATCGGTATCTCTCGGGCGCTGTCGCTCGGTCTCTCTCTCGTGCAGACACAATCGGTATCTCTCGGGCGCTGTCGCTCGGTCTCTCTCTCGTGCAGACACAATCGGTATCTCTCGGGCGCTGTCGCTCGGTCTCTCTCTCGCGCAGACACAATCGGTATCTCTCGGGCGCTGTCGCTCGGTCTCTCTCTCGTGCAGACACAATCGGTATCTCTCGGGCGCTGTCGCTCGGTCTCTCTCTCGTGCAGACACAATCGGTATCTCTCGGGCGCTGTCGCTCGGTCTCTCTCTCGTGCAGACACAATCGGTATCTCTCGGGCGCTGTCGCTCGGTCTCTCTCTCGCGCAGACACAATCGGTATCTCTCGCGCGCTGTCGCTCGGTCTCTCTCTCGTGCAGACACAATCGGTATCTCTCGCGCGCTGTCGCTCGGTCTCTCTCTCGTGCAGACACAATCGGTATCTCTCGGGCGCTGTCGCTCGGTCTCTCTCTCGTGCAGACACAATCGGTATCTCTCTCGCGCGCTGTCGCTCGGTCTCTCTCTCGTGCAGACACAATCGGTATCTCTCGGGCGCTGTCGCTCGGTCTCTCTCTCGTGCAGACACAATCGGTATCTCTCGCGCGCTGTCGCTCGGTCTCTCTCTCGTGCAGACACAATCGGTATCTCTCGCGCGCTGTCGCTCGGTCTCTCTCTCGTGCAGACACAATCGGTATCTCTCGCGCGCTGTCGCTCGGTCTCTCTCTCGTGCAGACACAATCGGTATCTCTCTCGCGCGCTGTCGCTCGGTCTCTCTCTCGTGCAGACACAATCGGTATCTCTCGGGCGCTGTCACTCGGTCTCTCTCTCGTGCAGACACAATCGGTATCTCTCGCGCGCTGTCGCTCGGTCTCTCTCTCGTGCAGACACAATCGGTATCTCTCGGGCGCTGTCGCTCGGTCTCTCTCTCGTGCAGACACAATCGGTATCTCTCGGGCGCTGTCGCTCGGTCTCTCTCTCGTGCAGACACAATCGGTATCTCTCGGGCGCTGTCGCTCGGTCTCTCTCTCGTGCAGACACAATCGGTATCTCTCGGGCGCTGTCGCTCGGTCTCTCTCTCGCGCAGACACAATCGGTATCTCTCGGGCGCTGTCGCTCGGTCTCTCTCTCGTGCAGACACAATCGGTATCTCTCGGGCGCTGTCGCTCGGTCTCTCTCTCGTGCAGACACAATCGGTATCTCTCGGGCGCTGTCGCTCGGTCTCTCTCTCGTGCAGACACAATCGGTATCTCTCGGGCGCTGTCGCTCGGTCTCTCTCTCGCGCAGACACAATCGGTATCTCTCGCGCGCTGTCGCTCGGTCTCTCTCTCGTGCAGACACAATCGGTATCTCTCGCGCGCTGTCGCTCGGTCTCTCTCTCGTGCAGACACAATCGGTATCTCTCGGGCGCTGTCGCTCGGTCTCTCTCTCGTGCAGACACAATCGGTATCTCTCGGGCGCTGTCGCTCGGTCTCTCTCTCGTGCAGACACAATCGGTATCTCTCGCGCGCTGTCGCTCGGTCTCTCTCTCGTGCAGACACAATCGGTATCTCTCGGGCGCTGTCGCTCGGTCTCTCTCTCGCGCAGACACAATCGGTATCTCTTGGGCGCTGTCGCTCGGTCTCTCTCTCGTGCAGACACAATCGGTATCTCTCGCGCGCTGTCGCTCGGTCTCTCTCTCGCGCAGACACAATCGGTATCTCTCGCGCGCTGTCGCTCGGTCTCTCTCTCGCGCAGACACAATCGGTATCTCTCGCGCGCTGTTGCTCGGTCTCTCTCGCGCGCAGACACAATCGGTATCTCTCGGGCGCTGTCGCTCGGTCTCTCTCGCGCGCAGACACAATCGGTATCTCTCGCGCGCTGTCGCTCGGTCTCTCTCTCGCGCAGACACAATCGGTATCTCTCGCGCGCTGTCGCTCGGTCTCTCTCTCGTGCAGACACAATCGGTATCTCTCGCGCGCTGCCGCTCGGTCTCTCTCTCGCGCAGACACAATCGGTATCTCTCGCGCGCTGTCGCTCGGTCTCTCTCTCGCGCAGACACAATCGGTATCTCTCTCGCGCGCTGTCGTTCGGTCTCTCTCTCGCGCAGACACAATCGGTATCTCTCGCGCGCTGTCGCTCGGTCTCTCTCGCGCGCAGACACAATCGGTATCTCTCGCGCGCTGTCGCTCGGTCTCTCTCACGCGCAGACACAATCAGTATCTCTCGCGCGCTGTCGCTCGGTCTCTCTCACGCGCAGACACAATCGGTATCTCTCGCGCGCTGTCGCTCGGTCTCTCTCTCGTGCAGACACAATCGGTATCTCTCGCGCGCTGTCGCTCGGTCTCTCTCGCGCGCAGACACAATCGGTATCTCTCGCGCGCTGTCGCTCGGTCTCTCTCGCGCGCTGTCGCTCGGTCTCTCTCTCGCGCAGACACAATCGGTATCTCTCGCGCGCTGTCGCTCGGTCTCTCTCGCGCGCAGACACAATCGGTATCTCTCGCGCGCTGTCGCTCGGTCTCTCTCGCGCGCTGTCGCTCGGTCTCTCTCTCGCGCAGACACAATCGGTAAATCTCGCGCGCTGTCGCTCGGTCTCTCTCTCGCGCTGACACAATCGGTATCTCTCGCGCGCTGTCGCTAGGTCTCTCTCGCGCGCTGTCGCTCGGTCTCTCTCGCGCGCTGTCGCTAGGTCTCTCTCGCGCGCTGTCGCTCGGTCTCTCTCTCGCGCTGACACAATCGGTATCTCTCGCGCGCTGTCGCTCGGTCTCTCTCGCGCGCTGTCGCTAGGTCTCTCTCGCGCGCTGTCGCTAGGTCTCTCTCGCGCGCTGTCGCTCGGTCTCTCTCTCGCGCAGACACAATCGGTATCTCTCGCGCGCTGTCGCTCGGTCTCTCTCTCGCGCAGACACAATCGGTATCTCTCTCGCGCGCTGTCGTTCGGTCTCTCTCTCGCGCAGACACAATCGGTATCTCTCGGGCGCTGTCGCTCGGTCTCTCTCGCGCGTAGACACAATCGGTATCTCTCGGGCGCTGTCGCTCGGTCTCTCTCTCGTGCAGACACAATCGGTATCTCTCGCGCGCTGTCGCTCGGTCTCTCTCTCGTGCAGACACAATCGGTATCTCTCGCGCGCTGTCGCTCGGTCTCTCTCGCGCGCAGACACAATCGGTATCTCTCGCGCGCTGTCGCTCGGTCTCTCTCGCGCGCTGTCGCTCGGTCTCTCTCTCGCGCAGACACAATCGGTATCTCTCGCGCGCTGTCGCTCGGTCTCTCTCTCGCGCAGACACAATCGGTATCTCTCGCGCGCTGTCGCTCGGTCTTTCTCTCGCGCAGACACAATCGGTATCTCTCTCGCGCGCTGTCGCTCGGTCTCTCTCTCGCGCAGACACAATCGGTATCTCTCGGGCGCTGTCGCTCGGTCTCTCTCTCGTGCAGACACAATCGGTATCTCTCGCGCGCTGTCGCTCGGTCTCTCTCTCGTGCAGACACAATCGGTATCTCTCGCGCGCTGTCGCTCGGTCTCTCTCTCGTGCAGACACAATCGGTATCTCTTGGGCGCTGTCGCTCGGTCTCTCTCTCGTGCAGACACAATCGGTATCTCTCGGGTGCTGTCGCTCGGTCTCTCTCTCCTGCAGACACAATCGGTATCTCTCGGGCGCTGTCGCTCGGTCTCTCTCTCGTGCAGACACAATCGGTATCTCTCGCGCGCTGTCGCTCGCATGCAGACACACTCTGAATTTCTCGCGCACTTTCGAGCGCGCTCATGGACACTCGGTCTCTCTCGTGCACTGTCGCTCGCGCGCAGACACACTCGGTCTCTCTCGCGCACTGGGGCTCATGGAGGCACGTGATCAGACAGTGGTTTACGGAGCGCTAGATTGGCTTTGCAAAAAAAAAAAAAACTTTGATACGGAGCGTTCTGTGAATGAAATGACGCATTTAAAATATCGCTCGATCACGCGAATTTGTGATTCGTGATTAAAATTCGATTAATCGTGCAGCCCTAGTTCGAAGTGTTGTAATTCACCTCGTAGGCTTGATTTATGGCTTATAACTCTTTAATGAAGAGTTTTTTTTAAATTCCCATTGGAAAAATGATTGGAAAAAAGACTTCTAGTACCGCACATTTTTTTTCCATTAGAGAGGACAGAAAGATAACTTGCGACTGGCAATGTCACTTACCCATAACCAGCCAGAAAGCCCAGACTGGGCGGACTGACTTGGTCACTGAGGATGTAGATCTCCAGACCAGATTCGGTTGCATTCTTGAATGGAATTTTTAAGGGGCCTCGATCTGTCTGATTCACGATCCACCACTCCTGAACGCTCTCCGAGCTGCTTTGGTTGGTCTTGTGTAAAGAGAGCGTGATGTTCATGTATTGTCCACCTTAGGGATCACATGGGAGAGTGAAGAGAAATAAGACATGTTGATGGCTGTAGAAAAGCATATCAATGTAGCAAAGGCGTAGATAATGGCGGAGACCTTCTGTACTTTCGGGGTAAAGCTGTTCAATAGGCTTGGCGTTGGAGTCGCTTGGTGCTCTGATGTATCTTGGAAAAATATTTTTGATGAGCCTTGAAAAAAACGTTACAATTTACCATTCAGCCAAGAGAAAAAAGAAAAGAAAATATACAGACTGTGATTGTTCCCTATTAGTATTGAGATGCTTAAACTCACACTGGAACTTCTTTGTGCTCAGGTTTGTTGCCATCACTCAGTAGACTCCTTAGTTGATTTCTGGTTTCATCATCCAGATCTATTTGGTGTTTTCCCATTGCTGTTTCAGCTTTGGCACCTAAACTGAGGTTCCTAATGGACAAATACAGCAATACACAACTGAAATGAAATCAACTGAAAACCTCAGTCTGTCGTATGCATTATATGCAGAACGGATTCTCATCAGGGTTATTATCGTTAAATAAAACTTTTTTTTTTTTTTAAACACTTTTCTTTGTTAATTGAAGAAAGCTGAAATAAAAATAAATCGTATGCTGGGTACACACCACAAGATAATCGGGCTGATTTTGGACCGATTTTCTATCACGTGAAACGCAACAATATCCAATCAGAAAGCAAGCCGACTGAAGACGGAAGCATAACAAACGCCGGACGATGTATTTGGACAGCAGAGATGGAGGATCAGCTTGTCGATTTGTGTCAACAGCACGAGTGTTTATACAACGTGTCGTGTAAAACATCCCACAATAAACTTGACATGGAGAAGCGTTGGTCAGAAGTAAATTCTGCAATGGATGTACCAGATAGCTAACCAAATAGCAAAAGCATAGATTTGTGTGTGTGTGTGTGTACTGGTTTGACCTACATTATGAGGACCCATATTTATTCAAATGTAATAATGCATAAACTTTTCTGTGTTGGGTATACCGGTTGGGGGAAGGGGTTAGAAAATGTAATATAAAGTATAAAAACCATTACGCCTAATATGGGACGTCCACATAAGGACAGGTGAACCAGTACACATGATTAGTGTGTGTGACAGAGAGAGATAGACCGAAAATTAACCATGGTTTTATAAAAGGTGAATTGAACATTTGTATAACCAAAGAAATACTATAGTTAGACTTTTTTTATGACAAGACGAAAATCTGTCTGTGTGTGGAGCACCATAGGAGCAAAACGGTTTAATTTTGTATCCTCATGTTTGTGGTCTCTCACAATTTGAAAATCTTATACGATTTTGAAAAAATCTTTTAGTGTGTACCCAGCATTAGATGAAAAATATAATAAAAATAAATGTCGACTGAAATAAGAGTTTATATATATATATACATATGATTTTATCTGTTGAACTGCCTTTAATTTATGCTGATTGATGAAAAAAAAAAATCACTAGGCAGTGTCAGTAGACCTTATGTGGCCCCGCCACCTTTTCAGCACTACATTTATAATAAAGCATAAAATAACTTTACATTTATATAAATAATATTGGTTGAAACCTGCACATGTTGCTGTGAGATTTACCCATCATGCACTAGCAGGCCAGGTTATTATAAGAGCTGTGATGTTGAACTCTACCTCTGTATGGACCAGGTCATGGTGAGAGAGAAATGCGGTCCTTTGAGCATTTCGATGAGGTTCTTCTTGCTCGGGGGGCTGATGGTCCAGAGCGCGTTTGAACTTCCTTCTAGATGAGCTATTTTCAAATCCTCGTAAGTATAAGACTCCAGGAACAGCATGGCGTTCTGCAGGAGACACAAGCATTGAGACATTTCACAATTCATCAGCGGCAGGCAATATTAGCTTTTTGTCACAATGCAAAATAAAAAAAAATACTTATAGTCCTACAAAATAAGTTTCATTTTATCCATGCAAAATATAATTTCTTATTTTCATGTTGGTTCTGCAGTGAAATGTGAATTATTATAATGGGCCTCAACAATCAGCAATCTGAAATAATTTTTGTATATCGGGTGCATCACAAAAAACATGTTCATGCCATAAAAATACAAAGGAGCCACTGTGATTTGTTAACAGAAACAGAGTCCCTTACTGCATTAGTTTTGTAGCTCTTCATGAACGCATTAAACTGTGAGGGATCCACATCTTTTATATTGTTCTGCTGGGCGCTCATTGTGAAGATCGGCTGGAAAACACAACGCAAAAGTGGAAAAAAGAAAGCCATGTTGATTATCAAACGATAAGCAACCTAAGATCTGAATAAGAAAAGACTAAATATATCCGAGATCAAATGGAGACTTTTACACGAGTAAAACTATTTGTCATTAAAATTAAGATGAAATAAAAATATTAGATTACAACATTGTCTTGCTGACTAACTGAGATAAGTGTACGTTTTAAAAAAGTAGTAAAATTACTAAAACAGAAAAAATAATTTCAATAACTAACTAATTAAAATGTCAGACTACTCTAAAATGAAAAATGAAAACAATAATAACAATAAAGAAAAATAAATTAAATAGAAACAAAGCAAACACCACAGAAAAACAATATTATAATTAATAAAAATGACAAAAAAACATAAAAAGACAAAATCTTAAACTAAAAATAAAAACAACACTAAATACATTTTAACCATAAATTATAATTAGAAAGAAAAATAAATTAAAGCTAAATAGAAAATAAAAATGACTAAAACTTCTAAAACTAAAACTAAAATTCAAATGAGAACTGAAAACATAAACAAAAATCTAAGCTTACTCCAAATATTAATAAATAGCACATGAATAATAAAATATCACTGCAGAGACCTCAATATAAACGCAAACATTTCTCATTAAATGATCTGAGATTCTTTCCATTTATTCTATACTGGATGAAAACTATGGCTCATTTGTGTCTATTTTGATTTCTTAGGAGAAACATCTGAAACAATACAATGTTTGTCTGTTTTTACGGGATGTAGAAACTGTCAGAAATGTGAAATGAGCATGCTTGAACGTAAGGTGCACCTGAAGTCCTCCGAGCGTGAGTGTGACGGACACGTCCAGTGGACTGTTGACCACTCCTGCCACAGATTTGACCAGAGACATGAAGAGCAGCGGGAACCAAACGATGCAGATCAGAAGCATCACGATCATGCCCCCCATCCCATACTTCACAACCTTCTTCTTCTTCTGCCCGCGAGGCTGAGGGTTTCGCTGAGACATGACACACACACTGGTTAGGATGTTGCTTTACGCCCACATGATCTGCTTGCAGTGCATATGCGGTGCGTATTTATTTTAGGTCCTAAATTAAGAGCATCCACACTGCACACGGATGCGGTCCGGCAATGCATTGCTGTAATTGGTTAATTGGTGAGGGTTGGTTTTTTAGGGAAGGACTACATACCTGTGCACATATATTCAAACGTGCATACCTATAGAATAGGTTTTTGATGCTGTTTGTGATACTACCCTTTCACGTAAGAGAACGTACCATATGTTTAAAAGTCGTTTGAGTAACTTGATGTATTTCTAAACAGAAGTAATGAAATGAATGGATTTTGGACTGAGCAGGTTTGTTGAAAGAATAAGTAAATGAGGGTATCCGCGGGTCCTTAAAAAGTCTTAAATTAGATTTTAAAAATTTATGGCCTTAAAAAGTCTTATTTTGACTTAGGAAAGGTCTTAAATTTTCAATGGCAATTTGAGTTAGACATATCTAAATGTTTTCCAAATTAAAACTATCTAATTAGCGTACTTTTTTATTTACTATTCGTTCTTTGTGGATTTGCTCGTTCACGTGACATTTCGCGTCACATTCGCGCCAGCATTACGTCTGTCTCCTGCACGCGAAACAGCAGGAGAGGAGAAGAAAGCTGGTTAATTTCAGTTCAATTGTAAGTTCATTCTTTATGTGCGTAGTGGTGTGCGATGTGTATTGTCTATTATGATATTGTAATCATTGTTTTACTTTAACGTTAACTATGTACGAGGGCGCACTGCGAGCTGACATCGCATTTGTCTCTCATGCTTGCTTTCACTGCGTGATGTGTCAGTGCAGTTATAGGTATGTTCCCTAATAGACGTATAAAGTTTTTGTATTTTATATATCATATGTTGTTATCATACAATATTACATCAGCAAGAGGGCTGTTTTCCCGTGCACAATAGCAAATATGATATTTATTTTATATAACAGTTACATTAACATTTTTACATTTTATAAACAATATTGTCAATATTGTTTGTTTTCCCTTTATTTCGCTGACGAGAATTTCAAAATGAAACCGTAGCAGAGTCTCAATGCAAAAGACAGCGATGATTTCTTGACTGAAATCCGCGTTTTGAACGAATCATTTTAACGATTCAATGAACAATCACTTGCAGTTCCTGAATGAATCAGCCGTTTGAACAAATCGTTTGAATGAATGACTCCCTGAGACAGTGACTTGCCGCCGCCTACTGGCGGGTTTAGTTTCACATTTAAAGTACCCTGTAATTAAAATGTTACAATTAGAAATCAGTTCATATTTAAATATTGAATTAAGAATTGAAAGAATTGAATATATCATAGCTTTATTTATGCAATTGTAAATGGAGTATAAATATATGAATGCCAGTTCTGATGCTGCTTCTGTGTCTCCTCTGCATTGCAAAGATGGATTTTGATTTAATGATTTAATATAACTGGTAACAGTGGTATTGTGTTATTATTCTAATATAATTTAATTTGAATGTTAGAATTTGACATAAAAGGTGATGCATACCTCGAAGTAAAAAAAAAAAAAAAAGTCCATATATGGGTGAAAATGCCCCTGGAACTCAATTTAAGGTTGCAAATATTGCCCTTTAATAAAAAAATGTTAATTCCTTTCACTGCTGTGAACTGACCACTGCATAGAATATGAAAAATATGAATATCTTCGTGAGTCAGCTGTCAACAACAGGCCTAAACCAGCCATGGTACCAGTACACAAACACAATCAGTAAAATATCATCTAATTATCATCAACAAAACTTTGAAAATATTGAGACATTTTTTTTTCAATATTGCGCACCCCTAATGTAAGGTATTAATTTTGATTTCTTCAGGTCTTAAAAAGCCTTAAATTTGACTTTAAAAAGTGTGCAGATACCCTGATGATATATAACCCCTCTTACCTTCTCCGATTCCCTCCAGCATTTGAGGATGAAGATGTGTGCGTAGATGTCCTCCACACAGATCCAGCTGGACAAACTGAGCGTCGTGTCCGTCCACACCCAGTCCATCACGGCTCGCAACTCCGTCAAGAACGGGATCAGGCGAAACCTTCGACGTACAACACTTACTAAGCAGGTGTATCCATTATGTATAAAGACAGACTGGTTTTCTTTAAAACATGAGATTCTTTTTTACAGATTCTGTCTCATTCCACATAAATATAAACATAAATGGCATACGACATCACCCATAAACTGCCGTTAAACATGTTTCTCACCCCTGGAAGAGGAAGAGGTTGAGGTAGTTGTAGCTCTTGGTGAGGAAGTTTCCCAGTATGCGAGTCGGATATCCACATCGGATCTGATACGCTGACAGGCCGAAGTAAATGCATTTCACAAAGTACCACAACTGAGCGATAGTGTTCTGACTGAAACGCCTGCAGAGAAGATGAAACGTGTGTAAGGAGGACACTGACAGCATTTCTGGCAGAACTCGCAAACTTTCAATTCAAGAGTGAATTTGAATTGGCAAGGAAGTCAAAATCAATCAATCAATCCATCAATCCATCCATCCATCCATCCATCCATCCATTCATCCACCTATCCATCCATCATCCATCCATCCACCTATCCATCCATCCACCTATCCATCCATCCATCCACCTATCCATTCATCATCCATCCATCATCCATCCATCCACCTATCCATCCATTCATCCACCTATCCATCCATCCATCCATCCACCTATCCATCCATTCATCCACCTATCCATCCATCATCCATCCATCCACCTATCCATCCATCCATCCATCCACCTATCCATTCATCCACCTATCCATCCATCCACCTATCCATTCATCCACCTATCCATCCATCCATCCATCCATCCACCTATCCAGCCATCCATTCATCCACCTATCCATCCATCCACCTATCCATTCATCCACCTATCCATCCATCCACCTATCCATCCATCCACCTATCCATCCATCCATCCACCTATCCATTCATCCATCCATCCATCCATCCATCCATCCACCTATCCATTCATCCACCTATCCATCCATCCATCATTCATCCACCTATCCATTCATTCACCTATCCATCCATTCATCCACCTATCCATCCATTAATCCATCCATCATCCATCCACCTATCCATTCATCCACCTATCCATCCATCCATCATTCATCTACCTATCCATTCATCCACCTATCCATCCATCCACCTATCCATCCATCCATCCTCCATCCATCCATCCATCCATCATTCATCCACCTATCCATTCATCCACCTATCCATCCATCCATCCATCAATCATTCATCCACCTATCCATTCATCCACCTATCCATCCATCCATCATCCATCCACCTATCCATTCGTCCATCTATCCATCCATCCACCTATCCATCCATCCATCATCCATCCACCTATCCATTCATCCACCTATCCATTCATCCACCTATCCATTCATCCACCTATCCATCCATCCATCCATCCATCCATCCATCCATCCACAGCTTTACTAATTTACTTCATAGCATCCCTTTACCTGTCTGTGATTCCTGGTAGGATAAAAAACATCCAGAAATGGATGCCGAACACCAGGAGGACCTGGAAAACCACTTTTCCCATCACAGTCTTGCGGAGGTATAGAGCGCGATCCACCACCATCGTGCCGAACTGAATGAGAACCATGACGAGGAACGGCCCGGGAACTTGGTCCTCTGACAGCGAGGACGTGATATCAGCTCCTCCCTGGTGTTTCTGTGAGCCAGAGAAAACACACATCAGCACAGAGCCACACAACAGCACGTCAACAAGAATAACTGAGGATTGGTCATTTTAAGTATGAACTTTATCTGAAACTCTTATCTAATTCCTGCATAGGCAAACTGCATCCATAATTAAATTTTTCTAAAAATGTTTGCCCTCAATACTATTTTTTTCAATTTCTATTTAATAACATAATTTCAAATTTACCCCAAATGCCCAGAAGCCAAAGACAATAATGATGAAATCAACGGTGTCTGCTAGAAACATGAAGACGTAAACATCCGTCACGGCGTTGTACTCGGGATGGATCAGGTTATAGAAGAACTGACGGATGGGCTGATAGATCGTAACCAATCTGAAGACAGAAGAGAAACAGAGACTGAAAATATAGACTAATAAAATATATTACAAATATGAGGATGAAAGAGTGCACATCAATCAGCCAAAACTGTCAGCATGAAATGGCATTCATAACCCATTTTACTTCCATAATCTGAAAAATCTAGACCAGCATTTCATTTTTAACCATTGGGAATTGATTGGATTGTTTAAAGAGTAGGGCCCTATGAAATATATTTAAATTTTTATCTAAATTCCATTTAGTTTTTTACCCAAATTCCATGTTTTCCATTTTATTATTCTGGATTCCGTTTTAATGGTTTAATTAAATTTAGATAACCAAAAAGGGTGTCTAATGAATCAATTGAATTGATAAAACTAACAATTTAATAATTAATGAAATTTTAACCACAATAGTGCCCTATGAAATGTGTTTTATTTTTTCAGAAATTCGGTGTTGTCAGGTTTGGTAATCAAATAAACGCATAAAACTTTAACAATTTAATTAATCGTTTAGAATGTAAATCAAATGAAATTTTATCAATATGAAGAAAGGAACAGAAAGTGGTGGAGAAAATCAGGTCCATCTGAATTATTTTCGCACACACACTCACTTTTTGATCAGGTAAACCTTTGCTTTGATGAGCTGCTCTCGGATCTTCTCCATAATCATTTCTTTCCGGTTCTTCTGCGGTACTTCTGGCTCACTGTTTTCTCTACGAAAGCTGTTCTGTGCGCTCGTACTGCCTGTGAATCAAACCAGTACCAAACGTCACCACAATTAAACCCCAGAATAAACAGAAAGATCACATTATCTAACAAAATAACCTGTAATTTTCACTGATCTGTTCAAAAAAATGACCTTGACCAACCAGATTCATGATGTGTAGATTACTTACAAGTCCATTACTGATTACAAATTATTTGACTTTTTGATTACTTTTAACTATCACATAAATTTTAACAGGACTCTTGTGTACCATATTGATAGCATTTTTTATATTTAAGTCATAAAAATGTTAAATATTTTTAAGTAACCACTGGTGTTCCTCAGGGTTCTGTCGTGGGCCCTCTTCTATTCATTATTTATGTAGGTACAAAATTAATTACCCTCCTTGTAGGCACAAAAACTATTCTGACAGAAAAATCTGATTGCTTTTTTTTTCAGAACGAATTTTGAACGTAACTGTGTACATTTCTTCATTAATCCAAGTCATTTATGTATTATTTACACAGAAATTAGTTCGGAATGAATTTTGAATGTGTTTGTGTACATTTCTTCATAAATCCAAGTGATTTTATGAATTATTTACACAAATTTGTTCAAAACTAAGTTTCAGTGTAATTCTGTGTACATTTCTTCATAAATCCAAGTGATTTTATGAATGATTTAGAGGTCCTTCTCAAAAAATTAGCATATTGTGATAAAGTTAATTATTTTCCATAATGTAATGATAAAAATGAAACTTTCATATATTTTAGATTCATTGCACACCAACTGAAATATTTCAGGTCTTTTATTGTTTTAATACTGATGATTTTGGCATACAACTCATGAAAACCCAAAATTCCTATCTCAAAAAATTAGCATATCATGAAAAGGGTCTCTAAACGAGCTATTAACCTAATCATCTGAATCAACTAATTAACTCTAAACACCTGCAAAAGATTCCTGAGGCTTTTAAAAACTCCCAGCCTGTTTCATTACTCAAAACCGCAATCATGGGTAAGACTGCCGACCTGACTGCTGTCCAGAAGGCCATCATTGACACCCTCAAGCAAGAGGGAAGACACAGAAAGAAATTTCTGAACAAATACGCTGTTCCCAGAGTGCTGTATCAAGGCACCTCAGTGGGAAGTCTGTGGGAAGGAAAGAGTGTGGAAAAAAACGCTGCACAACGAGAAGAGGTGACCGGACCCTGAGGAAGATTGTGGAGAAGGACCGATTCCAGACCTTGGGGGACCTGCGGAAGCAGTGGACTGAGTCTGGTGTAGAAACATCCAGAGCCACTGTGCACAGGCGTGTGCAGGAAATGGGCTACAGGTGCCGCATTCCCCAGGTCAAGCCACTTTTGAACCAGAAACAGCGGCAGAAGCGCCTGACCTGGGCTACAGAGAAGCAGCACTGGACTGTTGCTCAGTTTTGCATGTCATTTGGAAATCAAGGTGTCAGAGTCTGGAGGAAGACTGGGGAGAAGGAAATGCCAAAATGCCTGAAGTCCAGTGTCAAGTACCCACAGTCATTGATGGTCTGGGGTGCCATGTCAGCTGCTGGTGTTGGTCCACTGTGTTTTATCAAGGGCAGGGTCAATGCAGCTAGCTATCAGGAGATTTTGGAGCACTTCATGCTTCCATCTGCTGAAAAGCTTTATGGAGATGAAGATTTCATTTTTCAGCACGACCTGGCACCTGCTCACAGTGCCAAAACCACTGGTAAATGGTTTACTGACCATGGTATTACTGTGCTCAATTGGCCTGCCAACTCTCCTGACCTGAACCCCATAGAGAATCTGTGGGATATTGTGAAGAGAAAGTTGAGAGACGCAAGACCCAATACTCTGGATGAGCTTAAGGCCGCTATCGAAGCATCCTGGGCCTCCATAACACCTCAGCAGTGCCACAGGCTGATTGCCTCCATGCCACGCCGCATTGAAGCAGTCATTTCTGCAAAAGGATTCCCGACCAAGTATTGAGTGCATAACTGAACATAATTATTTGAAGGTTGACTTTTTTTTGTATTAAAAAAACTTATTTTATTGGTCAGATGAAATATGCTAATTTTTTGAGATAGGAATTTTGGGTTTTCATGAGCTGTATGCCAAAATCATCAGTATTAAAACAATAAAAGACCTGAAATATTTCAGTTGGTGTGCAATGAATCTAAAATATATGAAAGTTTCAATTTTATCATTACATTATGGAAAATAATGAACTTTATCACAATATGTTAATTTTTTGAGAAGGACCTGTACCTATAAATTTGTTCAGAACGAATTTTGAATGTAATTCTGTGTACATTTCTTTATAAATCCAAGTGATTTTATAAATTATTTACACAGAAATTTGTTCTGAACTAATTTTGAATGTGTTTGTGTACATTTCTTCATAAATCCAAGTGATTTTATGAATTATTTACACAAAATGTATATACGAATTGTGAATGTATTGTGAATTTGAATTTATTCATAAATCCATTTTGTTAATGATTTACACAGATATTTGTTCAGAAGTTGGCGTAAATGTATGGAATATGAGCAAAAATGAATTTCTGTGCAAATTGTTTGCTAAACCATTGTTACTTTTTCACATTGCAACAATTAACAGAAATTTGTTCTGGTCATTGGGTTTCAGTCAGGAAAAATTAGCGTTTTAGGTTAGTTTTGCTTTTAGTTAAAACATTTGTCTTGTGGTGAAAGTGAATCATAAATATTAGTTATTAACAGGTACACTAAATCCTTGAAGGCATGAGAGATTTGCAGATCGCTCCAGTAGATTACGCTTCGCCAGGCCTGGGAGTTGTGCTCAGATCAGCTGGTTCAGAACAATGAAATGGTTTTGACATTAACATTTAATCATTTAGCAGATGCTTTTATCCAAAGCGACTTACAAATGAGGAGAGCAATAGAAGCAGTTCAACTAACAATAGGACAATAAGTGCTATGACCCTTCCCAGTTTAGCCTAACACAGTTAAAAAAAAAGAAACAAAGAAATAGAATAGAAGATTAGAGAAAACAAAGTGTTAGTATTAATGGATCAAGTGTTGCCGAAAAAGATTCGTCTTCAGCCGTTTCTTGAAAATAGCTACGGACTCAGCAGCTCGGGTTGAGTTGGACAGATCATTCCACAAGTCTCTTTAAAAAGTGAAGTGATTTCTGTAAGTCTCACCGCGTTTGGAGCGCACAGAGGAGCGTCGGGAGGAGTGCGGTCCGCCGCTGGTGCTCTGCCGCCGCAGATAAGGCCGATGCTCGGGATAACGCATATGCACGAGCACCTGGGACGAGTCCATGGACATGCCGAGGTTCACGGTCTTCAGCGAGTACGCTGGTGAACTCTTCTTCTCTTCCTCAGCTGGAATCACGACCGCCATCTTCTCCTCCTCCACAGACTCGTCCTGATGAAGACACGAATCTTTTCGGGACATTTTAGGGTCATCTTCATCCCAGAGACCATGACACTGAGACAAAGACAGAGAGAGAGAGAGAGAGAGAGAGAGAGAGAGAGAGAGAGAGAGAGAGAGAGAGAGAGAGAGAGAGAGAGAGAGAGCAGGTACACTAAATGAGATTAACTGGACGCATTGAAGCCATTGTGATGGTCTTTGGTTAGGAAAACAAACTGGAAATTGAAAATAGTGCTTCACCCGAGACCCATTTATTGCCTGTATAATCAAAGTTGTAAAGTAAATAAAAGGCGCTTTCCACAAATGGGATAAAAATTCATCTACCGTTTCTTTAAGCAATAAAAGTAGAAATCCCACATTTTCCATCTAAAATCCCTTCTAGATTGAACTATCTACTAGTTGAAAGTTTGGACATACTTGACTGAATTAGTTTTTGTCATGATCCTAAACTTTGTGAACCGTCTTAGTCTTAAATGCTTTACAGCAAAATCAAGGCTTTAACCTGTTTTCTACAGGGTTGCAAAACTAATCTAAAAAATGTTATCTAAAATGCTTATAACATTTAGTTTGACCAGCCGAGAGGTGTACAAACAATTTTCTGAAGGCGAAGCAGCTTCTCTTTTTGGGTTGCATTTGAAAAAATCATGCATATGTTCGCATAAAACCTTTGCTTTTAAGAATTAAAATGGAATTTAATAAATGTCCCGTGTTATTGGAAAGATTTATCAGGGCACATTTTACTAAAAAAGAAAAAATACATAATTAAAATGTGATAATTATAAAATGTTTAATATTCCCCTCTCCAGGTTTCAGATTGGTTTTGATTTTTAAGTATTTTTTACAGGCACCATTTTTTAGTTTACCCCGGTGAAAAGGGCAATGTCATGCTGAAGCTTCGATTTTATGAAATAATCTGAAACCTGGAGAGGAGAGGAACTTCAAACATTAAGAATTGATTTTAAAATCCATTTTATGGTTCAAAGCTCTCAACTCAGTCTAGTGGCTTCGTTTTGATCTCATAATGTCTGGTGAATTATGTTTCCAGCTGTACCTTGGCACCAAGCTGCTAAATATCTCAGAGCTAAAGCAGAAAACAGGCGAAGCAAGCGTTATTTATTTCCAACAAGACTTTGGACTATGGATATCAAACAGTGTGCAGATCTTAAACATTAAATAAATATGCAAACTTATACCATGATCTATCTAAATTCTCGATTATGATTAGCTGGATGGTGTGCAATGAAAATGTTCAATGCACAGGTAGTTCTGGTCAGTTTAATCACTGATGCACCGTTTTCATTGAAGAGCACACACACAGAGAGATAGGAGATCACAGAAGCATTCAAGAGCACAGAAACATGTTACATGACTTTTATTAATAAATAAGCTTCACTACTGAATAGCTACATTATATCTCTCAATGAGGGAGTTACATCCCAGTGTTTGAAACTCGCTGCTTTGTTGTTAATAAAGAGAGACGCCGCACAGACGCAGGTAATTCACACACGCATCTCTCTGTCTCTGTATGTCGATAATAAATTCAAATACATTTTATAATTCATTATTTTAAATGTAATCGTATGGACTACTTTATCTTTGTGTTTGATTTAAAGCGGGCAGAATGCTAGATCAGAAAAAAACTAAATTTTTACCCTTTCGGTCAAACATTGCGCTGCAATCGTCAATAACAGCTTTAACTTGTCAATGCTGGCAAATGACCATGGTATAAGCAGGATAATCCACCGCTAGCTGTGCATTAAACCATTTGAATGCTCTTTGCCTCTACTTCGTGCATTAAAATAGTTAGCAGTGGATTATCTCTGACATACATTAATATACGTTACTATAACACTTTAGTATGGGGAACACATTCACGTTTAACTACGGCTTTTGCCTAAATATACTCCTAATTTACTGCTTATTAATAGTTAGTAAGGTAGTTGTTGAGTTTAGGCAGGGCCGGACTGGGACCAAAATTCGGCCCTGGCATTTGTGGTTTTCACCGGCCCAACTAATTGATGACGTTAAAAAACGTCCCCAGAATCTGAACATTTTTCCCACTGAGACACACCATACAAGGCAGCAATTTAGGCGCGTTTCCATTACAGATTTGCGCAAAACTTTTGCGATTTTTTCTAAATGTCGATAAAAAACTATTGCGAAATGATGGCGTTTCCATTAACCGATGTTATGCGATACAACGTCCTTTTTTTTCTCTCGCGATAAGTCATTTAAACATCATGGCAACGGGTCTATCAGCCACCACCACACTAGACATTATTATTATTATTAATGGAATGAGACGTGGTGTGTTATCCAAGCATTAATGGCAGGGAAAGACGCATACTGCTAAGGAGTTTCTGGGTGTTTCTCTCTCATTTCTGCCCCGAGGTCTTGATTGTGGCATTTCTTTTGAGGTTTAGAATCCAGTATTCCTAAAGCCTAATTATTGTTTATTTTATGAATTTAATAAAGAACTCTGTCCAAACGGTCAGTGTACATTTGTGTCTTCGTTTTTCCTTTTTTAACCCGTATTGCAAAACGAAAAATGAACGGTGATTTTTTTATTTAAAATGCAAAGTTAACCAGCAATTTTTTTAAAAATTTGAACTGTACACAAATGCTGTGCAAAAATAATAATATATCGACTAAATTTCAGATGTTTCTTTGACTTTTTGCCCCTTTATTAAACATTTAAAATATTCACAACTTAATACGAAAAAAATGTAGATTTTAATGGTTTTCTAAGGGCAAATTAGAACCTGGAAATTATATTTTTCCCGCAGTGCTGAATGAGAAGAGCCATATTTATGTCTCTGGAACCACAAGGTGATTTAGGTGAGTTATAGGCTAATGATAATAAATCTGTCTGAAAAAATAACGAGGCATTTTAATTGTTTATTAATAAACTATTGTTTTCTAAATCAGTGTCGGCTAAAAACATATCTCCATCTCCGCTGAGGCGCGCCGCGCGAATGCACCTTTAGAGAGAAATACACCTTTCATAAGGATTACATCATCAGAATGTATTAGCTTTCGATTCGAATTTGTTCGTTTTAAAGTGGACACTTCAAGCTTTAGCCTAGGCTATACTTTGTTTCAGTTCTCGCGCTCCAGTTCACGGAGATCATGAAAGCGCGCATGATTGTTTTATTTTATTTTACAAAAGCACATCGTTTTCTTGTTATTGTGAGTTTACACAAATAAAATCATAGTGGCGAATAATGTATTATTATTTTCTGTATGACCAGAAATTATAGAGTAGGCCTATTTTAAGTTGTTTCTACTGTTGATAGGAAAAAGCAAGTGTTTGCGGCCGCGCCTCCGTGCCATGCGCGCTCAGCAAACACTTGGATATGCGTCAAAATCTTGTGTTTATTTGTGATAATCTTAGCCCTGTATTATTATTGTCTAACCATTATGAATGACATTTGACGAATTGCTTTGTTCCTTTTTTTGGATAAAAGCGTCTTCTAAATATGTAGCCTAATAACTGTTATAATAATGCTGATATTTATTAGCCTATTATTTGCGTATATCACGGACCCCAAACACACCGCGTCTTCAGGTGACTGTAAATGCGCAAAAACTGTTTCCATTGCAGTTTTGCGAAATATTCCTTTTTCGAATTGCCTGAAAAACCTCCTCATGCGAGCGTAAAAACTTTTTTGCGATAAAGGTGCAGCAACGTGGTCAGCTCGGCCCAAAACAATAGAAAATCACACCGGCCCTTCTGGCATGTGCCAGAATTGCCAGATGGCCAATCCGGGCCTGAGTTTAGGTATTGGGGAGGATTAAGGGATGTAGAATATGGTCATGCAGAATAAAGCATTAATATGTGCTGTATAAGTACTAATAAACAGCCAGTATCTTAGTAATATGCATGCTAATAAGCAACTTGTTTATAGTAAGAACTGAACCCTAAAATAAAGTGTTCCCAAATAGAGTTATTTAGGTTTTTTATTTGCATGCATTCTGCATTTATATTTCCATATGCTAACCATACCTATTCTGCCCAGTACACAAGAATAGTTTTTTAAAAAATGCATGAAATGTGCTTTAATGACAAGGTTTATTAAAGGGATAGTTCACTTTGAAATTAATTTTTGGTATGTTTTAGCTTACCTCAAGGGCATCCAAGATGTAGGTGTCTTTGTTTCCGCAGTAGTTTCAATTTTGATATTTTTAGGTCAAACCGTTCTTGTCTGTCAGTCATATAATGCAGGTCTATGGTCACCACCTCAAAGAGCATGCACAGAGAAGTCCAAATTAAACATGATTTAATGACTCGTAAATGTAAGTACACATTGTGTCAATGTGTACTTGTGTACTTACACATTGTGTCAATACACATTGTGTCAATGTGTACTTACATTTACGAGTCATTAAATCATGTTTAATTTGGACTTCTCTGTGCATGCTCTTTGAGGTGGTGACCATAGACCTGCATTATATGACTGACAGACAAGAACGGTTTGACCTAAAAATATCAAAATTGAAACTACTGCGGAAACAAAGACACCTACATCTTGGATGCCCTTGAGGTAAGCTAAAACATACCAAAAATTAATTTCAAAGTGAACTATCCCTTTAGTTCTACTGACTTTATCAAGTTTAGCATCACTACTATTAGATATACATCATGTGGCAAATTAAATAAGAGTAAGAACCTTTAGTATGGATCTGTGGAAAAACAGAATCAGCAGCTGCACCAGGTCATAGTGCACGTATCCTTCTTTCTTCTCTATACCGATTATGTTGGGCGGATGGTACGGCTTCATCTGGTCGACTTCCACATTCTGGTTGAATGGAAAAAAGCTGAACTGGAAGAAGTACTTGACGACGATGGTGACCTGGAGGAAATAAAAACATATTTACAAATGATTTAAAATGAATTCATATATAAAAATTTTAACAGATGCTACTGGACTCCAAGCATATTGGCTAGACTTAAAGGGGTGGTGTAATGCCCTTTTCACAAGATGTAAAATAAGTTTTTGATGTCCCCAGAGTGTGTATCTGAAGTTTTAGCTCAAAATACCCCACAGATATTTTTATATAGCATGTTAAAGTTGTCACTTTTTGAGGGTAAGCAAAAATGCACCATTTTAGTGTCTGTCCCTTTCAATGCAAATGAGCTGCTGCTCCCGGCACAGGGGGCGGAGCTTCAAAAGCTCGTGTCCTTTTACCTCACAGACATGCACTGAAAATTTCAAAAACTTTTAGCCTTTTATGTTCAAACCGGAGTCAGAAAAAACAACATTTCTGAATGGTTAGTTGATGAATTTGTGTAGCTTATGTAGTTATTAGTGCTGTCAAACAATTAAAATATTTAATCGCGATTAATCGCATTAATGTCATAGTTAACTTATGATTAATCGCAATTAATCGCACATTTTTATCTATTCTAAATGTCTCTTGATTTCTTTTTGTCCCATTCTTTTTTCTCATTTTAATGCTCTTATCAACATGGAAAAGTGGATCCGCTTGCGCTTTGGTCGACGAAGCAACAAAACGTCCTCGCGCGGCACAAGCCATTGAAATGAATGGGTTTCAGAGCGCAGCGCCGCGCATGCTGCGTCCTGTTGCAAAAGCATGTGAAAAAAAACTACGAAGTTTGCTAGGCCAAAAAGACCGTTAATCGCACGATAAAAAAATTAACGCCGTTAAAATGGGTTTGCATTAACGCCAGCCCTAGTAGTTATCTTTTAGTCATTGATTAGCACATTCTGTCATGATAATCTATAAATCGTGTTCCGGGGGCGGGGTTTATGTAAATTCTAGGGTTAGTGATGTCACTAACCCGGGAGGAAGCTCGTGTAGTTCCTACCAGCCGTTTGTTGTAGTCCTTAAAAAGCAATTTCTTTAAAAGCAAATATCTCCCTTTGCTTTGAACTTTGAGCGTCGTAACTTTGCAGATGTTGTTTATGCTCAAACAGCAACAATACACACTAACTAAAGTTAGAAAAGTGAAATCATAATCAACCACCCCTTTAAACTACAAGATACTGCACTATGCTGGCGGTGTAACAAAGATATAGGAACTATGGTTCATATGTGATATGAATGTGACAAGGTGGAGGAACTGAATTGTACAGTTTGTTAAAACACCGGAGGATATGCATATATCTCGACAACAGATGCTATGGTGCCGTCTAGCTATGAGACATTGGAAGTCATTCACGCCTTCCTCAAATGATGAATAGATGGAACTCATGTCAAATATTGCTAGTTATGAACGTGTCGGGGGAGGTTTGTGAGGTGATGATTATGTTATAGTAAGGGGTAAAAACCAAAACATGTCACTGTTAAAAAATTTTTTGACTGATGTTGTTTATGTTTATGTGCATTTATATTTATAATTTGTACATACTACATATATAACTGGGCCTGCACAGAATTGGTGCCCACAAAATTCAATACACAAGTCATTTCACCCAAAACAAACCCTGACCTCTGTGTAAACGATGGCCGTCATCCAGAAACGCTTGCTGGGCCGAGGAACAGAGAGCATCGCCCACAGGAAGATGAGGATGGGCAGCACCAGTGTCGCCATGGACGCCGAGATCATGTGGTTGAGGATGATGACCAGGTAACAGACCATCTCAGAGTGCGCCACCAGCAGGTTATAGAGAGAGTAGCACAGCTGCAGGCCCAGCGGCTGGGACTTATAGAAACCCTCCGAGTTCTCCAGCTCCTCGTCGTAGAACATTCTGGATTACAGTGGGAAAACAGATCACACTAAATGACTGCATGTAGGCGGTCACATATCAACGATTATACCTATAATACCTACTGTGGATTAGTTTTGCTGGCAAATGGGAAAGTGCATACTTGAGTATGTACTGTAGCAGTGTTGCATATAAACTAAAACTTTTTTTTTTTTTATTGTTAATTGAAATAAAGCTAATAATAAAATATAAATATGAAATATAACATATTGAATATTAGAATAAAGTTTAAGGATATCAAAGATATATATATATTAGATTAACTAATATATAGAAAAACAAACTTTATGTTTTTTATGTTAAACTTTATATATACTTTACGTATACTATCTCTCTCTCTCTCTCTCTCTATATATATATATATATATAATATATATATGTGTGTGTGTGTGTATACAGCACATACACATACAACTTAATCTAAATATATTTTTTTTAAATGTTGCCTTTGCAACTTACTGAAATAAGTTTTTATACTATATTTCACTATATAATAAGAAATATAGTATAAAAACTTATACTTTTTTTAAATGTTGCCTTTGCAACTTACTGAAATATGTTATCTAGTTTAAGTTCTAAATATACTAGCTAAAACAAAACTAAAGCTCAAATAAAAATAAATCACACACCTTTCTGGAAATATTTATAAAAAAAACAAAAAAAAACAACAACTAATAAATATGACAAAAAGCACATAGCAAAATTACTAAAAATTTAACTACAAATAAAATGAAAATATAAAAATAAAAGCTAATTCAAAATATCAATACAACTATACTAGTGTTACAATTCCTGTCTCGTTTCTCCTGTCTTGTGTTTAAGGACATTTTGGAATCTTATGGAATATTTGGAATCTTATTTTGGAAGTGTATTTTTGTTCCTATACGCTGATTTCACGCAGCCGTTATTTTGAAATCGAAAGCGAGGCTCCGGTGGGAAGATAACCGGAAGTGTCGCCTTTAATCACAGGAGAGTCGCGAATGCGATGGCGTATTGTTGTGTTTAATGTAGAAATGAGTTATTCTAAAACTGTACATACATTTCTTTCATACTTTAGACTATATACAGTGAAATTCATTTATAAATATATTTTTTTAATATATATAATTCAGAACGTAAAAAAAGAAGCAGGAACGAACTATATACATATCCTATATTAACATCCAATAGTGTAAATCGCGGCAGCAGCTTCAGGTTGGTAGTCCAAGGCATTGCTGTCTATCTGTACTTCCAGGGTTCTTCCCACCGGAGCCTCGCTTTCGATTTCAAAATGGCGGCTGCGTGAAATCAGCGTATTGTTCCTGCTGTTTGACTTCCTGTGATTTGTTCCTGTTTTCTCCGTTTCCATTGCTGCCTTGTTTGTTTGTTTCCACAGTTACCCTCGTTAGTCTCTATAGCAACTCATTACCCACACCTGTTCCTTGTTCCAACCCTTGTTATCGTGTGTATTCCTTTATGGGTCAGTTTTGCCAGCCTTGCCACTTGTCTGCATTTACTCAGTTTTGCCTTTATCTCATTTGCCTGGATTTACTTTTGTTATGTTTTGTTGAAGGTCTTTTAACTGCATTTGGATTCTACTCTCCCTCGTTTCTGAACCAACCCACGTTACAAATAGTATACACTAAAATAACACTGGTATGTAGTGAGATGTTATATCAGTATTGAGATTTTCTACCACTTCTTGATACAACAGACCCATTTCAATAAGCCGTCATGCAAAACGACTGACTTGTTGAGCAGCAGTTCGCTGGCGGTCAGATCGGTGGTCGTGGAGGGCAGCAGAGGGTCGTCCAGATCGGATCTGCTGTCGGGTGTCATCACCATCAGACGTTTATCGCTGTCGCTTTCGTCGCTCACAGAGAGGCGGTCGAAGCTCACGGCTTTGCTGTAGCTGGGCGGCACGTCAGCGTCTGAGGTGTTTGGCGCGTCTGTGTCTGGAGTGAAAAGCTGCCCGCTGACCGGATCCGTTTGCATGTTCTCCGGTCCTGATGATTCACCTTCATCCTGATGGATAGACTCTTCACCCTCCTCATCATCAGTAACACACTGCTCTTCCTCTCGGTGCTCGTCACACTCAAGCTGAGGATCCTGAACATCTTTCACCGCTTCCTCTGGATCTACCAAATCCCATTGGACTTCCTCTTCCCGCATCACTTCCTCCTGATCTCTGTCTCCATCAGGTTTGTCCTCACTGGCTCGGCGCTCCGGCTCTGCTGTTGTCTTCTTGTTCTCCAGCTGGTCTCGCTCGTCCTCAGCCTCGTCTATCGTGTCGTTCGTGCCTTGTCGAGAGAACAATGTTACGCACTGAGTGGCTTCACTGGAAAACACAACACAAACAGGAAACAGCGTCATATTACAATCAATATAAACTAGGGCTGTCAGTTAAACGAAACGCGTTATTAACGGCGTTAACGCAAACCCTTTTAACGCCGTTAATTTTTTTATCGCGCGATTAACGGTCTTTTTGGCCTAGCAAACTTTGTAGTTTTTTTCACATGCTTTCGCAACAGGACGCGGCGCTGCGCTATGAAACCCATTCATTTCAATGGCTTGCGCCGCGCGAGGATGTTTTGAAAGCGCAAGCGGATCTAGCTAGACCGGAAACAAAACAACAGGCACGCCGCACACACTTGTTTGGGCTTGCGAGCCGGCCAAATAGTTGGTTAACGTTACGTTTTGACTGGATGACGAGCGCGAGATGGCGAATGGACGCCAATAAGATTCTGAAAGGAAAGTTTACTTTTAAAAAGTTGCCAAATGGTTCCATTGACGAGACCAAAGTGATCTGTGTGTTTTGTCGTTGTAAACTGAGCTATCATCATCGCAGCACGTCCAGTCTGAAACACCACTTGATGATGGCCAAGCACACACACACACACACACACACACACACACAGCTGATTCTCCGCCCCCTCGTCAATATCAGGACCTCGTCAGTATTTCTTTCACCCTTTTATTGATGGACAGTGTTACATTGTGTGAGAGATTATTTGCTCCAAGTGAGAATGTTAGTGTGAAATTGAACACAGTATATGCCAATGTTGTTTTCAATAAAAAACATTTGCACAAAGCAAGCCGATCCACTTTTCCATGTTGATAAGAGCATTAAAATAAGAAAAAAATAATGGGACAAAAAGAAATCAGGAGACATTTAGAATAGATAAAAATGTGCGATTAATTGCGATTAATCGCGAGTTAACTATGACATTAATGCGATTAAATATTTTAATCGTTTGACAGCACTAATATAAACATATCAACGTGTGAATTGTGGAACATTTTCAGAAGACGTTTTGACGTATTGGGTTTGAGTTACAACATGTCCTGTAAGCTGTATAATGAAAAAATACACAAATAGATTAACTTATACATTTTGGGAAGACAAAGTAAAGGTTTATTTACCACTGAAATATCCTTCCCTTTTTTAGGATTTCATACATTTTTAGAAGTTAATTGATCTCAGATTCTTCCAAACTGATAAGTAGAACCAATTATTTGACTGTATTTTTGACAAAATAATACCTAAATAATGTTATTTCACAATAATACAAATTTGTATGTACATTTTATATGTATTATGTAGAAAGATTGATTATTTTGATAATATTTATAATATATATACAAACACACATTTTTTGAAATTATCATTATATTACTATTAGTTTAAAATAATAAAAATGTAATTGATGGCATTTACAATATTAATACTATACTAATTAATATATTAATATAATAAATATTTTATTAGTAATACATAATATAATATTATATATATAATATGTATATATATTAAAACTGTCATTAGATTACATTTTTTTTAATCACGATTAATCGCACACTTAACATGAAATAAAGCATACACCATTTATCTTCATAACACGTTCATTTTGTCATCATTTGCCATAACCAGCAAAGTTAACCATCAGATTGAAGGGTGATTATTTTTAATCATTTTTAACGCATTAAGGTTTTTTAATCAATCACATGCATTAATGTCTTAACATTGACAGCCCTAATATATGTATCTATAGTCAGCCAGATAAAACAGAAATGTGTTAATATCAGTTAATATTTTTAGCTTTATTCAGCTAAAATCAGCTTTATTTTTCAGGTTTTCAATTAGCATGGCAAACCTGTTTACATTATAAATAATATGTAAATAAATCAAATAAAAAATAAATAAAAAGAGTGTGGAGGGTGAGGATGAATGTGATGAAGAGGATCATGAGTTCAGCACCTGGACATGGCGCTGCTTCCGCTGTCCGCCGAGGAGTTGGACATGTCCAAGCCATACATTTTGCGCAGTTTGGGACGAGCGCGTTCGCTGGTTTTGGGAATACTCTGAGGCATGTCGTCCAAGTCGTCCAAGGTGGACTGGCGGGAAAACAGCATGGTGGCTTCGGTGTATGCGCTGATAGATGGACAGATGAGGGGAAATATAATGCAATGAAAAAGATGACAAGAAATCATGAGGGGAAAAAGGCTCCTGGTTATTAGATGTTGCTCCCGAGAAAAATATAAAAACTTTAATTGTGCTTGTCATGAAAATGTCACAATGCTAAAAATCTGGGTGAGATACAACCTATATATTTAAGTTATGTGATTTGTAAGACAAACAGAACCTCAGATACTTTGATATACTAACACTAACACATACTGCCATTTGTCTCCAGCCCCACAGAGTGAAGTTGCTTCGATATAGTCTTACCTTAATTAAGTGTGTTCATTTCTATGGGGACTAAATAATATGTTCTAGAATGAACAAGTAGAGTACAGCAGTCTAGGATATTAGTCAATCAGCTCTGTCTGTCTGAGGAGATTGTGATTATTAGATCATATACCCGAGACTCAAATTGTTGGGTGAAGGAGTGTAAAATGTAAAGAAAAAAGTTAAATAGAATAATCAAACATTCACCTACATTTAAAGTCCCCCTGTGGTGAAAATCAAGCTTTTAAATATTGTTTATATGTCTTTATGGTGTTTATAATATGCTTCAAGACAAGCCATGTGAGTGAGTGGAGGCGGGGCTCATTTGCATATTCATAGAGCCGTGTATACTAATTGAGGCAAGGGTGTCGAGTTACATTCAAGATATTTTAAGGCATGACGAATCTTTTTTTCAAGAAAAAAACGTTCAAGTATGTAATTTTGGTGATCAAAGATGAATTTCAAGGGATAAAATGATTGACTACAGGAGGACTTTAAAGATTAACAAACATCAATTAAACCTTTTTCATTCTTGAAGTCGGATGAAATAAAGAGGTAATTAAATGACTTTGCCACACTGAAAAGCACAAGAAACCTTCACCCGCTCATCGGAAACTCTCGTTGATCCGATTGGGCGGGTCTTACAGATTCAACCTAAAATGATAAAGTCGAGGATGAGCACCTGGAGAGGCTGTCTCTGGAGGCGAATCCAGACTGGAGGGAATCCAGACTGTGTCCGTCCCGTCTGCGGCGGGCTCTGATCGAGCCCGAATCCTCCTCACTGATCCGGTCCAGGCCAGATTCACGAGATCCATTGAGTTTCATCTGCTTCTGGTAGTACACATGGATGCTCTCACGGGACGGCACGTTTCCCTGCAGGACACAGACCCATAGCAGCTAGGCTGATTCATTACATTTTTGGATTATTCTCAAAAATTTGTTCCGCCTTTTGCCGATTCAACGCATTTTAATTAATATCATATAGGTGAAACTCGAATATCGTGCAAAAGTTCATTTATTTCAGTAATTCAACTTAAAATGTGAAACTAATATATTATATAGACTCATTACATGCAAAGTGAGATATTTCAAGCCTTTATTTGTTATAATTTTGATGATTATGACTTACAACTATGAAAACCTTTTCGCAATATTCTAATTTTGAATTTGGGCTTAAAAATATCTCACTTTGCATGTAATGAATCTATATAATATATTAGTTTCAGCTTTTAAGTTGAAATACTGAAATAAATGAACTTTTGGACGATATTCAAATTTTTCGAGTTTCACCTGTAAACATTTTATATTTAAAGTTTAATTACATTTTCTGCAATCAATTTCCATCATTAAATTATATTAAATAAAGTATATAGTGTTAGACCGATATATTGGCTGATAATTTTGAGTTTTTTCTACATGTAATAACAAGGATCCCTGTAAATAATGGCAAACTAATGTGCCATCTGATGATGTTTGTGACGACACTGCAGTTGACAAAATTTAACATTACATAAATATTATATTATTCACGTGTAATTGAAAGACAGAGTATTTCTAATTTCTTCTTATAGAGCCTGTTTGGTTTAGTGTCCCCTTAAATGTTAATTAATGCATTAACTATCAAACATGTACTAACAAATTGTGTGCATCTTATTTGCTATAAGTAAATTCCAAATATCAGCCATTGGCCTCACTTTCCTCACTTTAGTATACTGATAAAAAAATTCAAGTAGAAAAAAAATGTATGTTGGGCTTTCATGTTTTATGGGGACATTCCATAGACGTTCAGATTTTTTTAAACTGTATATTTTTTTTCCAAACCCTCAACTGTTTTCCTGATGGTAGCCAAAAAATATACCCACAATGTCCTCATGAACAACGTATATGTTGTAATACGAGTGTAAATACCCATATCATTATACAAATTTGTGTCCTCATAAATCATTTAAACAAGCACACACACTATATATAATATACATATACCATGGTCTTTATCTCTGTGTTTGATTTAAAGTGGGCAGAATGCTAGATCTAACGAGCTGTAGCTGACGAAAATAACCATCATTCTTAAACAAACATCGCAAACATCAATAACAGCTTTAACTCATCAATGCTGGCAAATGGTATAAGCGGGATAATCCACGGCTAGCTGTGCATTAAACCATTTGAATGCTTCACTAAAATGCTGCAATAAGTAAGGGTTAATGCCCGACGAGGTGTCCATTGTCAGGTATTAATGGACGACCGCCGCCGAAGTCCATTAATACCTAGACAATGGACACCTCGAAGGGCATTAACCCGCTTATACCATGGTCACTTGCCAAATAACACATTATTAAAACATTAGTTTATATTTTAATTAGGGCTGTCAAAAGATTAATCGCGATTAATCGCATCCAAAATAAAAGTTTGTGTTTACATAATATATGTGTGTGTACTGTGTATAATTATTTTGTATGTAAATGCACACACATATATATTTCAGAAAAATATGTTATTTATATATAAAATGTTTATATTTATATAAAATATACATTATATATAGGCTACATTCAGTCTATATACAGTATATACATGCAAATATTTCTTAAATACACATGCATGTGTGGGTATTTATATATATATACAAAATAATTATACACAGTACACACACATATATTATGTAAACACAAACTTTTATTTTGGATGCGATTAATTGTTTGACAGCCCTAATTTTAATTAGTTTTACAATCGAAATCTAAAGTTTTTACAAACAATAACTTGGTTTCCCTGGTTACGCCTGACGGTTTATTTAGCAACCGGTGATATTTATAGTCCGCTCTGCTCGTAGAGCCCTTCAGTTTAGCTAACTTACGAGCCAGAAAGTTAACGTATTTTTTTTCATGTAAGTTAGGCTTGTCTAGCCATGGGCGTTACACTTTCGTTTTTGTTTAACCTATAATTAAAACACACAGGTAGGCTATGTATAACGGCTAACTAGATGTTTGTTTTGATACAATAAATTGTAAACGGATACTTTGACGGCCTGCTGCTATGGTTACTCACAGCTGATGTAGCCAGCGCATTTATTTATTAATTTCGAACGGTGAACAGTCAGTTTCACCAGAACTCCTTTACTAGGTGTCCTCTATCACTTTTTAATGGACACCCTGCAGCCAATCAGAATCGAGTATTCACCCAGACCATGGTATAAAACGGTTTAATGCACAGCTAGCTGTATATATAAGCATCTGTAGAGAACCTTTTTGACTTCTCTGGTCAGCATGCAGCGCTCGATGCGCAGGACGGTGGAGATGTCGATGTATTCCCTGCAGACGGAGTTCAGCCACTTGGTGATGCTCTCGACGGTGGTCAGAAACAAGACCCACGTGAACTTGATGATGTTGAAGACCCTCTTGATGATGTTGTCTACAGGAAGTGGAAAGTTACATTTAAGTTGTGAGGTTTTTCTATGAACTGGTAAAACGAACGTGTGCCATGAACACACCTGGTCCGTCCGATTTCTCTTCCTCTGAACTCTGGCGTTCTTCTTCACCGACCTCTATCGCCACATGAACTACACACAAGAAGTTGCTTGTCCATTGAGACCAACTTTACAATTATGGACACACATTTTCAGATGTTAAAGAGCGCTGTACCTTCTTTCTTGTCTCTCCTGTGTCTGCGCTTCCAGAAATAACGCCTCTCTTTGACTCTTTCCTTCAGGACTGCTTTAGAGTCAGTGATCCAGGTATGATACACAAACTACGGAGCAACAGCAATAGAAATTCATCCATTAATGAAGTGTTTGAATAAAGTGGCGCACAAGGACATCAACACACAAACATGTTCAGCCATTTCAGGAAACCAGTTGAAATTTAACCCATGATTCAAGTTTCAATGCAATGCATGTTTTATTTTGATCATGAATGTGTATTTTATCCCCTGAAAAGGCTGAATTTGACAAGCACATCCACACACTGCACACAAACAACTGTTTTCCATCCGAATATTCCAGATCTTTGAAAAACCACTTCCATTTTTGAATTGCATATACATGGATATTGATGAGTATGTATTTAATTACAGATTAAATGGAGTTGTTTGAATCCAGGTTGCACAAGAAAATGGAAAATTCAAAGACAGAAACTGTTTTTTGCTCCATTAATATCAGAATGATTCACGTTCAGTGTGAACGCCATTTCTTAAATGCAATGGAGCAAATCACAACATTAAATGATAACATTTTAAAATAAGGTTCCATTTGTTAACTACATTAGTTAACAATTAAGCATTTATTGCATTAAGCATGTTAATTTCAGCATTTACTAATACATTATTAAAATCAAAGTTGTATCTGTTAATATTATTGACATATGAACAGTTGTATTTTTACTAGGGCTGTCAAACGATTAATCGCGATTAATCGCATCCAAAATAAAAGTTTGTGTTTACATAATATATGTGTGTGTACTGTGTATAATTATTTTTAATACATAAATACCCACACATGCATGTATATTTAAGAAATATTTGCATGTATATACTGTATATAGACTGAATGTAGCCTATATATAATGTATATTTTATATAAATATAAACATTTTATATATAAATAACATATTTTTTTTAATATATACCTGTGTGCATTTATATATAAAATAATTATACACAGTACACACACATATATTATGTAAACACAAACTTTTATTTTGGATGCGATTAATCGTGATTAATCGTTTGACCGCCCTAATTTTTACTACTGTTAACAACGATTCATAAATACCGTACCAAAAGCATTGCTCATCAACTAATGTTAATTAACTAATGGGACTTCATTGTAAAGTGTTACCAATGAAATGATTAAAAATAAACCCAAAAAACACACCAAAGACACAACATTCACATTGAACAACACCTCTAAATCATTTCCATTCCATGCATCCTTAAAGGATATTTACAATCTCATTATATTTACAAATATATATATCATAGCTGGAACAACATGGAATGGAAATCTTACAATAAAACACAGATAAACACAGATGAGCTGTTCCCTGCGGTGGTACCTTGGCCGCTCTGATTAAATACTTCAGAACAGTTTTGGGCAGTTTAATGACTGATCTGGGTAAAGCCACGAGGGCCGAAGCAAACTTTCTGATCGCTCGCTGAGAGGAGAAAGAACCAGGAGAAAGTCACAGCATCAGTGTCCTGAAACCCTTCAAACAGTTACAACACTAAAACAACAGATGAACAATTAATACATAGGTTTGTAACTAAAAAGATGGAGGAACCGACGCAACAGATGCTCGGGAAATTTTCATGTTGAAATTTTCTTAATGATGGATTTGATTGGGGATTGAAAGAAAAATCACAGAGATCTCATTAAAACTGCAATTTAAAGTCCCCCTGTGGTGAAAATCCAGCTTTAATGTTGTTTATATGTCTATGTGGTGTTTTTAATATGCTTTAAGACAAACCATGTGTAAATTCATATGTCGAGTATTTTCTGCTTAAAACTGCAGTGAACCAAAGACAGTCTCAAAAACACGGTTTGAAATCGCTGGTGTTTCTGACGTCACAAACGACCTTGTAACCAATCAGATCAACGTGTGATCGTCAACCAGTGGATCTCTGAGCTGAGTGAGTGGAGGCGGGGCTCATTTGCATATTCATAGAGCCGCGTATACTAAATGAGGCAAGGGTGTCGAGTTACATTCAAGATATTTTAAGGCATGAAGAATTTTTAACATTTAAATATGTCATTTTGGTGATTTTTTAAGGGATACAATTATTGACTACAGGGGGACTTTAATATAGATTAAATGGAGATCAACTGGAGACTGAATTCTCCTGAGAGAAAGTCCCCAGTAATCTCACACGTGTCTCCTGTAGAGTTTCAGAAGAGATCTCTACAATGTCTTCAAACTGCTCAGATTTGTGAAGATACCAACGCCCGCAATCAAAAGTCAGACAGCTCAATATGAACTCGCACAAGTCTCATCTAAATGATCTAAACTCATCATTTTATAGCTCTATACTCTTGCTGAATGACAACTATTGACTCGGTTTGTGTTTATTTTTATTTCTAAGATGGATTTTTAGGCAAAGCATCTGCGACTTCGCACTTTCATTCAAGTCCTTTCTTTCTTACTGAATATCCTTTTAAACTGAAGTAAAATGGTGTTTGTGAACTTTGTTTAATCTTGACTACGTCTTCTGAGCTATAACAAATCAACCCTAAAGCCGACCGTATCATATTTGAAATGCACAATTTATGGCCTGTAAAGGATCAATATGATTTAAAATTTGCTGATAAACATGTTGCACACAATCTACTACATGCCGCCTGTCGTCTGATTGATAGTTTATTCTTTTTTTAGTAAGTAAAAGATATTTTAGTATAATTGTAAAAACTTTCACCTTCAGCTCCTGTTTTTTTTTTTGCTGTGAAATCTGCATTGATTTTTATCAAGTAAATGTAAGAATAAATTTGATATTGTTAGTAATATAATATTTCGAGATGAACACTTACTGAACTGAAGCAACTAAGGTTTAACTGATTATCCATAATTAATGTGTTAAATATGATCAGGCTTTTGAGGAAGGTTTATTTGTTCATCTCTCAATCATCATTGCATTGCATTATATGTTTTAAAACTACAGAGCTTTGATCATAAAACTAAGCATTTAAATATCAGCTTAATAAGACATTATTAGCAGATATAGAGTGACGACTGATATTTATATGCATTTTATGTCAGTAGTATGATATACTGTTATAAAGATCTCATTGATTTACATTTGAAGCATACCAGCATCAACAAAATTGCATATTTTTGCTCAGTTTTTTTTCTCCTAAAGTATAAGCTCTATATTCTCACTATATCATAAATGAGCCATAAAAAGTCTGATATGATACTCAGAAAACACATAGGATTTATTTTATATTTTGTCTAAAGGTTCAATAAACTGTTGCAAAAAATATAGCTTTTTCGGACTATTACTTCAAATGTCAGGCTCTACCGGGTTGAAATTAAAGTTTCCTAATTTACACAAAAAGTTGTGTAAATTCGGTTCACTCACCTGAAAGGCTGATCTCTTGGGTGGTTCTTCATCTTTTTTCTCGTCATCTTCCTCTTCCTCTTCACTGTCAGTTTCAAATAGATAATAATCACCACTTCTAACCACTGAGAGAGGAACGGAGGAGAGCGTTTAGCCAAAGCAATCATAAAATCAGCAAATCATAAAATCACACACACACATATAGTAACACTTTATAATGAGTACAGTAATAAAGTACTTCAGATATATACAAAATCAAGGTTGAAAATGTTCAATAAACAATTTTCAAGTTTTGCTCATCAGAGCACCTGAGAAAATACCCTTAAATCTCTTGATTAAACTTACCTGAATCTCTACATCTGAAAACCGTACAAAACTTCGTTTATCAGGCATAACAGAACATGAACATTTGTAAAGCAGCGGCAAAACGAAAACCATAAAATCTTGCATATCCCATTTTATACATTTTAATAAAACAGCAATTACCAATAAAATTAATCCATAAAATGGAGAGAGAAAAATCTCTAGTTGGGTTAGTCAGTCATCTAACACCTCGGAAACACAGCTGTGTGTGTCTGCAGTTTCACAGATGCATAGAAAAACAGTAATTGGAATAAGGAAACTGCCTTGTGTCCTTGAACAGAAGAGCCACAATGGAGAGGGAGGGCAGGGGAGGATGCTGGGAAAACATTTCAAAACTTTATTTAAGTGACAAAACCAAAAACCTGCCCTATAAAGCTCTAAAACAAGATACATTTTCTATAGTGATTAGAGGGTCTCTCATTTAAAAAAAAAAAAAAACATGGTACAACAGTAATACCATGGCTTTTTGGACAGGATCATGATAGTAATACTATGGTAGTGTTTGCAGTAAATTGAAATGCATGTAAATACCATAGTATGTGAATATGGCAACCATATTCAATCATGTACCATGGTATTACCGTCCGATACCATGACTGTAACATTGTACCTTAATGTGTTTTCCTTGATAACAATCAACATTCTAATCACTATAAAACAAATATTAACATTAATGAAGTAGTCGCAGGTTTATAGTGAAATCGCATCTCCTGTGCTTCAGTATCACGCTGATAACGGAGATCAGCACATCAACGAAGACAAAGTAAATACCATCTCACACGCTGAAAAGCACCAAGACTATGAGTTTGAAGGTATTTATTTAGCTTTTTGATGGGTTTCTGTTGAGCACTTTTTTTGTTGAAGAGGATATAAAGAGAGGGACCATAAACCAAAGTTAGTTGTTCACCCGAAAATGAAAACTTACTAACACTTCTGTCGCTCAAAAGCTCACCAGATTTTTCCTTTCCATGGAAATCAAAAGGTGATGCACAAGCTCTTTTACATACAATGAATGAAAGATTTGCCAAAGTTTTACTAAATTAGTTTTTGCTTTATTTGAGGCAAAGTAATCAAGATGTCCACGAACATAACTACATTCAGCTTTGTATTTTGCTGGTATATTCTGACATTCCAAAGTTTGGGGTTGGTAAGATGTTTTTTTATATATATTTATGCATTATGCTCAACAAGGATGAATTATTTGATCATAAATACAGTAAAAAAAAAAAAAAAACAGTAATATTGTGAATTATTATTACAATTTAATACTAGAAAATAAAGTTCGTAGGGACAAACTTTTATATTGGCTTGACAAAGCCTCGTCTGAAAGTTTTAATAGCTTCCTAGCATGTTTTATGTTGTTAGCATGTCTAGAATTATTTTACATTTTTCTAGCATGTTTGCAACAGATTTCAATACATTGATAACATGAATTAACATGTTACAAGCATTTGTTTTAACAGATTGCAGATTTAGCAGATTGTTAGCATGAATGAACATGTTTTAGCACATTTAGAACAATTTTTTAACACATTGCTAACATGAATTAGCATGTTGTTAACATTTTTAGCATTTTGCTACCATGAATTAGCATGTTTTAACCATAGACTGTATAAAACATTGGACCTATAGTGTCCGTGGCGTCACCCGTTAGTTTCTTAAGAGCATTTTTGAAACCCAAAGTGGGCGGATAACCGAAAATGGTCAAAGAGGCGGATTAGCTGAGGTGACGTAACGGCTAACAGACAGCAGACAAACGACTAGTTGTGACAGCAGCGGCAATCCACCTGTCACTCAAGTGGCTACCTGTAAAGCTGGGAATATTAACATGGGGATATATGGGATTGTTTTGGATCGTATCTCTAGCGGCTAGTCGATGAATTGCAGTTTAAGTCACTTCAGTGTTGGATTCAAGAGAGAGACTGGAAGGTTGCTGCTTGGAATTAACACATTACTAGCATTAATTAGCATGTTGCTAGCATGTCCTGAGCTAGTTGCTAGGCTTTGTTAGTTGTATATATATGCTTCATTGTACAGAAAAGAGCATTCGACATAGCTCCTTAAAACAGTCCATGGAGGGAAAAAAACAAGGGTGAAAAGATGATGACTGAATTTTCATTTATGGATGAATTATTCCTATAACATCAAGACGGCTCACGTTGATCTAAGGAAAAATGTCTCTCTTTTCCACAACAGAGTTTCTGGTGGATTTGAACAAAGCAGAGTGATTCTCTACTGTACGGCTCCATTAACCAGCTCACAGTCACATAACAACAAGCCAGAACCATCCAGACGTTCAACTTTTCCTTCAGCCGCTGTGTAGATCTATTTAAGGCATCAAATGGATGTCATTAATTAACTTCATCTTCATATATCCTTAAACACTATTTTGTAAGCATTTCATGAAGTAATTAAAGTGGTCATATCATGCACAACATACAGTCAAACTTTTTACTAGTGGGTGCAGGACAATATAGTTAATTTATGTAAGGACGGCAAAATAAAATAAATTGTGACATATTATACCCTAAAATTCTAAAATTTAAAAAAAAAATTGAGACCAAAAATTATTTAGACACTTTGACCTGACCATGTTTTCTCTTTAATTGCTCTATGCGACCTTTTTACACCACAGACTGAACAAAATGAAGCATTGCTTGGTAATTTGCTGACCTAAATTGGTATTATCTAATTGTGTAGTTAGATTTAACAGCTGACAGATATTCAACATAATTCATTTGTGAGACAGTCTAACAGAAGGACGGACAAAACCAGTGAAATATCAACTGATTTGATAACTAATAGGTAACTCTGTCATATTTTATTACCATTTTCTAAACTGTAGCGAATAAACTGTGATAATGTGCGAAATGTTGGTGGTGTCTAAATTTTAATAAATTTTGGTTTGACTGTATATCATATCATTCCTTTTGATACGACCGGTTTAAAAAAAATGTATTGATATATATCTGTAACAATCAAAACCAGTTTCAGAGCCTTAAATAGATGTGGAAAAGTCAAAGGTCTGGAGGGTGTGTTTGTTGTATTTGAGGTCTGCCAGAGCCCCAGTGCAGTATGGGAATCCTCTGACTTCTGGTCAAGGACACAAGGAGGATCAGAGGAAGGTATGAGGAACCTACTGGACGCATGATCAACCCAAGGCCTCCACCACTGCTTTTTTTGCACCTTGTTTTTCTTTCTCTCTGCAAATGAAATGTCAGAGCATTAATGAAAGCACGTCAGAAGTGACTGTGAATTTGGAAATTAAACCTTTTCCATGTTGCTCTATGGAAAATGTGAATAATATGCAGTTAAATACATACACAACACTTGTATAAGAATGCTAACTTGTTTTTTTTTTACCATTTGAAGTTTCTAAGAAATACAGTTTTATCTGATTTTATCCTAATTACACTCTCATGCTGTTATGATCTACATCATACCATCATCATCATCTTCATCGTTGTTTTCGTCGGGTGGGATGAGTTTCGGCTCGTCTCCGGACACTTGAGCAAGGCTGAGCATCTTCTCCTTCCCTCGCTTGAACTTCTGCTGGCGCGTCTTAATACGATCCATCCTAAATTAATGCATTCATAGCGGCGACACTTTTACTGATACATAATAATAAAATCAAATAACACATGTACATTGTTGTAATATACACTACTGTTCAAAACTTTTGGGATCGCTAAAATGTTTTTGAAAGAAGTCTCATGCTCATTATTTATTTGATCAAAAATACAGTAAAAACAGTAATATTGTGAAATATTATTACTATTTCAAATTACTGTTTTCTATGTGAATATATTGTAAAATGTAATTTATTCCAGTGATCAAAGCTGAATTTTCAGCATCATTACTCCAATCTTCAGTGTCACATGATCCTTCAGAAATCACTCTAATATGATGATTTGCTGCTCAAAAAACAATTCTCATTATTATCAACTTTGAAAACAGTTGTGTTGCTTTATATTTTAGTGGAAACCCTGATTCATTTTGTCAGGATTCTTTGATGAATAGAAAGTTAAAAAACAGCATTTAGTTGAAACAGAAATCTTTTGAAACATTAAAAATGTCTTAAGTGACACTTTTGATCAATTAAATGCATCTTTACTGAATAAAAGTATTAATTTCTTAATAGTGGTGTTTTCTGATTAGAAAATAACTTAAAGGGTCTCTCCACACTTGTAGTTCGGTTCGCTTGGTTAGTTTAATCCGGATTAAAAAAACAACTATTTATTCCTGATCTGAACTGTGATGGGCAACATCACGACTATGACGAGAAAAAACAGCTGTGCTTGTTCATTCTGTCCTTTTTAGGGTCTCATCTTCCTGTTTTTGGTTTGTTTACATGTCTTTGGTCCGTGTTGTGTTCATATATCAGTCGAGCCGCACCAGAGTTAGTTTGGAAGCGGATCGAGGCTCGTCTCTTCAGTGTGTTTGGTGTCACCAGGGTTCAAATGACAGCGTTCACACTTATTCAAATGAACCGCACTAACAGAGCAATCGCACCAGGGTTCGTTTTAATCAAACCTAAACATGCCAAGTGTGAACACACCCTAAATTGACACAAAATTGGTTGGTTTGGTCTAAGAGCTCTCAGTGAAGAATATTCCAAATCGCTCATGGAGAAAACAAAGCGGTTGAGCTCTACTGTGGACATTATAGGCAAAATTCAGTCATGTGGAACAATAAAAACCCAAAGATCATGGAACATTAATGAAAGGATGTTTCTCACTGTCTCTTAAGTTGCTCCATGGATCTCTTCTCCTCCTCCAGACGAGCTCTCACGGCCTTCACGATGCTGGCCTGGAACAACTCGGCTCCTCTGACAGACAGACACACGACAACACTCAACTATACTGTACTTACATTCACACTTATTACTAGCGTTGGGTATCGTTTGAATTATCGTAGGGTATCGTAGCGTTGAATTATTTGGGAATCATTTGAACGATTCCGATTCTGCTTATCGATTCCTAATTTCGATTCCATTACGGTAAAGAAAAAAACGTAGATATCATTCACGTTCATTCTAAGTCTTATTTCAAAACATTTAACTGTAGATGAATACCATGAAGAAAAATCAACAGGCTAAAGAAGACTTAAATAAGGAACTTTTGCCAATGGTTTAAAAAACAACTAGCCTAACTACCGTAATATAAATTTCAAGCATTATTAAAGACAAGTAAACACTTAGTAATTAAAAAAGAACAAATAAACAAATTAGCAATCGCACAAACAAACACAACTGAACAAAGATATGATTGAATTGTGTTTTAATGTGTTTTAAGATTTTCAGGTATTCAGGTACAGAAACTGTAAAATAACACTGCACTTTATAAATGAAATATACACTACAAATATAGTCACAAAGTTACATTCAGTCAAGAACAGCGAGTGAATTCTCTTTGTCTTTTGTAGTTTGATTATCATTATTTAGAGACGGCGGCAGGAATATTAGGCTGCTGTCACTTTAAGAGCTGCACGGATCCAATATACTGTTACACATGCGTTTGTTTTCTTTGTCAACTGTTTACGTTCACTTAAGTCAGGTCAAGTCACCTTTATTTATATAGCGCTTTTTACAATACAGATTGTTTTAAAGCAGCTTTACAGAGATAATAGGAAAATAATGTTTTAATAATATTGTTAAATATAAAATTAAATCTCCCCAACTAAGCAAGCCAAAAGCCAATGGCGACAAAGGCGACAGTGGTAGGAACCATATCAGTGACGGATATTTTGACATATTTTTGTGCAAATGTGTCTATTCAAATGCAAAAAGACACTTAGGATGCATGTGCAGCACAGAGAACAGTGCGCGGGTCTTCTTGTGCTTGAATGGATTAACATATTAAAATGCACACAAAGGAATCGATAAAAGGAATCGGGATTTTAATTTTTATAACAAGTATCTGATTCCTGACCTTGAATATTAGATTCCCAACCTTGCTTATTACATACTACAACGGTTACATTTATGTAACAACTGCAGATACAAAAATAAACCTCAAGCAAAAATGTCAATGCTAACAAATCTGTTTACATGTCATACCGAGATGCGAGGATCTGTCCGGCGCGGATGTCTGCGACCACATGGAGGAAGTAGTAGCTCATGAAGACACGTCTCTGCAGCAGGAGGAACGTAAAGCAGATGCTGTCCCAGATGATCCCGGCCTCATCCTTCGGGAGCACACATTGATTTTTAGTCGAGGCTGAAGGCGGGCCTGAAGACACACAAAAAACATATAAAGCCATTAGAGCAGTGTTTCTAAACCTTGATTCTGGAGGCACACCAACAGTGCACATTTTGGAAGTATCTCTTATCCGACCCATCCATGTCTGAAATCGCCCCCTATACCCTTAAAGAGGGCACTATTTAAGGGGACAGTCATTTTTAGGTATCAGCAACCATAGTGGACTTTATCCAGTCTAATCATTTAATCCCATCATGCACTGCAACAACGAATGCACAACCAATGTATGCTCAACCATAGATATCCATAATAAAGGCTAGATGTCTCGCCCGCGCTGCTGGCCAATGGAGGTCGACGTCTGCACCTGGCGGCCATCTTGTCACAGGCAGCTCGCTCGTAACATTGTGTTTTAATGGTGCGTGTACTTTTTAAATAACCACAACTTGCTCAATTTTCTACCGATTTTCAAACGGTTTGGTTTGTTAGAAACGTCAGAGATGTAGTTATGACACTGCATGCTTATGAATAATAAGTGTATCAATAAATAATCATCCAGAATTATAGCCACGTTAATAACGTTTGTAAGAAACCAAACCGTTTGTAAATCCGTCAAGATTTCAACGAGATAAGAGTATTTGTGTTCGTGCTGATCACTCATCTTACATCAGGCACCACAGAGCCCGCCAGAAAGCTCGCCTGTGACAAGATGGCCGCCGGTGATGACGATAGAGACTCCGGCGTAAGACATCTAGCCTTTATTATGGATATCTATGTGCTCAACAGCTAGAGAATACCCATAATGCACTGTGAGAGTCGCGAGTCGAATTAATTATTACGTCTGACCAGAAGATGGCGCAGTTTAATCATCCATCGGTCCATTTTACAAACTGCTGGTCCAATGTGGCTACAGCGTAATATCATACAGGTATAAATTAAGGTGTATACATGCTAATCTCCATGACAGAGTTCAAGATAAATCTTTTCATTACTACAGGAGCTGCCAGTTTGCTAAGTTTCAAATAATTACTAAAAAGCAAGCACAAAATATGCAAAAGACGCAGCCATTCTGGCACACTCAGTGTCCGAATTCACTCACTCGTATCATTCACTCCTTCAAGTGGACTATATTATTGGAGTAATGTAGGGAATAGTGAATGAGGGTATAGGGGGCGATTTCGAGCACAGCTTTGGAGTCTCTAATAATGAATTGACGAGTTAAATCAGGTGTTTTTGATTAGGAAGAGTTTGAAAATGTGCATGTTGCTGAGCAAACAAGCATAAAAATATGCTGCACACACAAATATTGGATCAAACATTCTACTTGCAAATAAGTTAACTTAATTTCATTGAAAAATATTTGTAATCAACAGTTTGTGGACACCACATTCTCTCGTTACTGCAATGCATTCTGGGAGTGAAGGATATATGCTAACACTTTACAAAAACGTATGTTCCCATTAGTTAACATTATTTGTAGTAATACAACTGTTAAGATACAGTTGTTAGTTCATGTCAGCTCAGGTTCATTAAAGGGGTCATATAATGCCATTTTTGTACAAGCTAATATGATTCTTTAGAGTCTAAATTAAAACTTTGTAATATACTTTAATTAAAAATTCTCATTAGTATTGTAAGAAAACACTTATTTTACCTGGTCAAAAACAGCTCTGTTTTCAGCACGCCGTTTCAGTGCATATGACTTTAAATGATAATGAGCTTTGCTCACTCCGCCTCTCTGTTCTGTGCGTACACCGTTTGTAACACAATAACCATAACGCGTTGTTCATTATAGACGTGGGATTATGAATTATATTGAGAACGTCGTACATAGAAAACATGCCGTAATGTACCCTGAGTGTAAACCTTAGACGCATTCATTGTGAAGCGTGCAGCTAGCGATTTGCAAAGATTAATATAAATATTAAAGATTAATTAAACGTTACACTCACTTCAGTTATTTTGGAGGTTCAGCAGGAACACGAATAGTTGGTACCGGTCCAGAAGCAGCTTCTTAGCAAAACCAGCTTTATACTGACCCTCCTCGTTTATAAGCAGTCTGGTGTGTGAAATGATTCGCGCAAACATGAGAGCATTGACGTTGCTCGTGGGGAATATTCCCTTCGAAAACAAACTCAGCCACTGCGTCTTCAGCGGTTCGGATTTAGGAACATTAAAATGACTATGTTCGTTATTACACCCAAGAACAGAACACCACAATCGCTTAGACGCCATTCTGCTCATAGACAGTGCTCCAGCATATCAACAATGACCGCGGACTATGATTGACAGCTGGCTCACGAGCGAGGGCGGGTCTGTGTTGAAACCCGGCTGTCAATCAACAATCGCGGGAGGGGCGTCCGAGCGTGTGACGTCACAAAATCGAACGGCTCAATTTGAGGCAGGGGAAAACATAAGGAGATTAAAACAAAAAAACTGGATGGATTTTTATCATTTTATGATGTTTGTGTACAAGCACTGCCAACACACATTTCAGTACAATCAACTTGTAAAAGTGCATGTACCATTATATGACCCCTTTAAATAATATTAATAACATTAACAGATGCAACTTTGGATTTTAATAATGTATTGGTAAATGTTTAAATTAACATTGACTAAGATTAATAAATGTATTTTTCATCGTTAGTTCATGCTGTCTTCGAAGGCACACAATGAGGCGGACTACTATCGCAAATATGATGCCTTCAAATATTGCCTTTGTAGGCAGCTCACTATGTGTGATTAATGAATGTAGCAAAGGTTAGAAACCAAACCGTTTGTCCAACTTCAACCCACACAGTTGCTCCTGTTGTTTCTTACCTTGTAGATCTTTGTATTCTTTGATGGTGCAAGCGAGACTGAGCAGCTGAATTAACCAGCAGTTGTTCTTTATCAAAGTGTTGATATAACCACACGCCAAAATCTGTGAAAAAATACAACACCAGAAAAATGCACAAAAAATCTATTCAATTTGCCATTTCAATTTCACTACAATTTTAATTTCACTACAACTCTATTAATTTCTTGATTCACTTATTCTCTCTGTTTGTGCATTTAATAGCCCCTCAAAAGAATGATTAATCTCATGTTTTTGGTAGTTAATCTTAAAGACTTTATTTGCTGAAACATGCCTCTAAATATGTTTATTGCTTTCAAAAATGTAGTGCATTTTAAAGCATATAATTCCTTTTTTATCAAAATGACATAAAATGCACCAGTTGTTTCATTGAAAAATAAAATAAAATAAATAAATAAATGATTAAATACATAATTAAATGGTTAATAAAATCAAAAATATTAATCTGAGCATTTGTTTGTGATCATTTGTAGCATTATTTTTGGATTGTTAAAAATAGATTTATTTTCAGGGTTAGGGTTGAGATGGGAAGTCTGATTCCTTTTCGTGAACTGGTTCTTTCGGACAGTTTGTTTCAATAAACTGATTCACTAGTATTTTTACATAGTATTTTACATAATCACGCAATGACGTCATGTTGTGAAATGGGGATGTTTTACATGTCTAAAGCATATAGAGTAACTAAACTAGCACATTCAAAAGTAGTTAAGTAGATACAATATCCTCTAGCAACTAGTCTAGCAACCCTACTATTTACTGCACTATGGATGAAAACAGAAAATGCATATTTCTGTAAGATATCAGATTGTACTCACAGCAAAGACGTTCTTCATTGTGATGACGAACACGTTGTAAGCGATGAGGAAGTCCCAGTAACGCAGGATCTTCTTGATTGGCTTGAGTAAGAGATCGCCCCCGAACAGCAGGAAGTAGAAGCACGCCACCAGGTAACCCATGCAGAAGATGCTGATCCGAGTCGTGCCCGTGATGAAGATGATGGTCAGGACGAACCAGAAGAGGTAGCTAAACATGATCACCTTCAGCATGTCCAAGTACGACCTGACAGAATTACAGCGGAGTAATGTTTAAATGATGATCATCTGAGATTAGTGCATCCAATAACATGCCAAAGGTGCTCAGACTGGACAGTACAGTGCAAATCTGCATGCATTCTGGGCTAATACTGTATGTATGCATTATGAAAGAATTGTGTTCATTCGAATAGAATAATGTTTTGAAAGGGCCACAGAGGAGCCATTTAGAAATGTCTCTGCATTTTTAAACTAGCAAATGAACAACAAAAAATGTAACTGTTACTAAAAACATTGTTTCATGATAATTACGAAAGATCAAATAGAATAAAAAAAAATATATATATATAATGACTCCTAATCATCAATTTTGGGTTAAACCATTATGGTTAAAAATAACTATATTTATGGTTGAAAATAAAACCAATTATGGTTGAAAAAAAAAAAAAAAAAAAAAAAAAATTGTGATAATAAAATAAACTAGCAAAGTAGAAAGTATTTTAACAGCAAAAAAAAAAAAAAAAAGACCAATTTAAAGTGCACTCTAGAAGTATGCAAACGTTTTTGCAGCCATCATTTATTTAAATGAGATGATGTCACAACCGGTTATGCTTCATTTCCTATATAATATCAGACATCCTGGCCGGCATAATTCTAATGAGCGGATCGATTCCCAGAGCAGTTCCTTCACATGTATATGGAAGCGGCGGACACTAAAAGCCTGCACATGTCTTGTTAAGCCACTCCAGAGGTTAAAGCACATCTCCTGTCTTCACGGTGTTTGTAGACACTGGACGTTGTGTTCAGCCACAGGCCTGTACTAAGAGCTCTGATGAAAAGCTGAGATGTTGGGATATGGACCTGCATTGATGGACCACAACAAGAAGATGCTTCCTCCACTTAAATCAATCACCTTGTAGAAAAAAGATCAGTCCATACTTAAAAGCTACTTATTGGGTTAGAGCGCAGACAGAGAGAGAGCGCGTGATGGTGCGTTATGGATTTTTCCTGCAATATGATCCATGGAAATTCTTGGAAAGTGAGAGAAAGAGGATCACGTAGAGTGAGTGACAAGCAAAGACCTGAATAAACTGCTATCTATCTATCTATCTATCTATCTATCTATCTATCTATCTATCTATCTATCTATCTATCTATCTATCTATCTATCTATCTATCTATCTGTCTGTCTGTCTGTCTGTCTGTCTATCTATCTATCTATCTATCTATCTATCTATCTATCTGTCTGTCTGTCTGTCTGTCTTTCTATTTGTCTATCTATCTATCTATCTATCTATCTATCTATCTATCTATCTATCTATCTATCTGTCTGTCTGTCTATCTCTCTATCTGTCTGTCTGTCTGTCTGTCTGTCTATCTATCTATATATCTGTCTGTCTGTCTGTCTGTCTGTCTGTCTGTCTATCTATCTATCTATCTATCTATCTATCTATCTATCTATCTATCTATCTATTTATCTGTCTGTCTATCTATCTATCTATCTATCTATCTATCTGTCTGTCTGTCTGTCTGTCTGTCTGTCTGTCTATCTATCTATCTATCTATCTATCTATCTATCTATCTATCTATCTATCTATCTGTCTGTCTGTCTATCTCTCTATCTGTCTGTCTGTCTGTCTGTCTGTCTGTCTATCTATCTATATATCTGTCTGTCTGTCTGTCTGTCTGTCTGTCTATCTATCTATCTATCTATCTATCTATCTATCTATCTATCTATCTATCTATCTATTTGTCTGTCTGTCTATCTATCTATCTATCTATCTATCTATCTATCTATCTGTCTGTCTGTCTGTCTATCTATCTATCTATCTATCTATCTATCTATTTATCTGTCTGTCTATCTATCTATCTATCTATCTGTCTGTCTGTCTGTCTATCTATCTATCTATCTATCTATCTATCTATCTATCTATCTATCTATCTGTCTGTCTGTCTGTCTGTCTTTCTATTTGTCTATCTATCTATCTATCTATCTATCTATCTATCTATCTATCTGTCTGTCTGTCTATCTCTCTATCTGTCTGTCTGTCTGTCTGTCTGTCTATCTCTCTATCGATCTGTCTGTCTATCTATCTATCTATCTGTCTGTCTGTCTGTCTGTCTGTCTGTCTGTCTGTCTCTGTCTGTCTATCTCTCTATCTGTCTGTCTGTCTATCTCTCTATCGATCTGTCTGTCTGTCTGTCTGTCTGTCTATCTATCTATCTATCTATCTGTCTGTCTGTCTGTCTGTCTGTCTGTCTGTCTATCTCCCTATCTATCTATCTATCTATCTATCTATCTATCTATCTATCTATCTATCTATCTATCTATCTATCTATCTATCTGTCTGTCTGTCTATCTATCTGTCTGTCTGTCTTTTTATCTATCTGTCTATCTATCTATCTATCTATCTATCTATCTATCTATCTATCTATCTATCTATCTATCTATCTATCTATCTATCTATCTGTCTGTCTGTTTATCTATCTGTCTGTCTATCTATCTATCTATCTATCTATCTATCTATCTATCTATCTATCTATCTATCTATCTATCTATCTATCATCTATCTATCTATCTATCTATCTATCTATCTATCTATCTATCTATCTATCTATCTGTCTGTCTGTTTATCTATCTATCTATCTATCTATCTATCTATCTATCTATCTATCTGTCTGTCTATTTGTCTGTCTGTCTGTTTGTCTGTCTGTCTGTTTGTCTATCTATCTGTCTGTCTATCTATCTATCTACTTTGCAACAGTTCTCTGATGACACACAGTTTTAGCAGTGAAACGCAGTAAGGAAGGATGTGTGTTGTGTGTATTGCAGTGTGTTGTGTGTATTGCAGTGTGTTGTGTGTATTGCAGTGTGTACTGCACCTGCAGTGAATGAAGTCTGGTACTGGATTGTGAACACTGAACGATGCGGCGTCCAGATCTCTGCAGATCTCCACGTTATCTCCCGCCATCAGACGAACGGCCGCTTTGTTCTCTTCGTCAAACACCTGTCTCTGCAGCGACGCACACAGCAACAGCATGAAGTCATCTACATCAGACACAGAGAGGGAGAAGACACATTTAACGGCGGATATGGAGGACAAAGAGGCTATAAGAGGGTATTTTTGCATGTCTATTGACCGCTGATACTTTATTTAATACTTTAGAGACTGCAAACACTGTGATTCGTGGTGCTGTTATTGCGGTATTATCGAAACAGAAATGTGGGACAGTCTAAGAGGATTGATTTGGATTGAGGGTTGATTTAGTTTGAACACAGTTTCATGTTTACATGTTCTGCTAAGAAGCAAAACACAACAGCGGAACCTCAAATGTTAAATGGCAACACACATAAACATTAATGCTGTATGTTTCTGAGGCAGAACTCACAGACGAGGAATAAGGAGTTGGGTTGAGTGTGGAAATCAGGGAGGTAAAGCCATTTAATGACGTTAGACTCTATCTTGCTATCAGGAAACCTCCAGGGATAATCTAGAAACAAAGAGAAGTTTAAGAATTAAACATTCTTCATCACTGGAAACAGATAACACAAGGATCACAGATGTCATATCACATCACAGAAGTCGGCACAGTGTTGAACCACTGTGCTCATTGCTATTTTATTTGACATTATATATTATAATTTATATATTTTTTTACAAACATTAACTCAACTTATTGAGTGCTTCACATGATCTGTGTCACTGTACAATGTCACGCATATTGAAGTCTCATGCATGCATTTGCAAGGATATTTACCTAATTTCATTCAATAGATTTAAATTTGTTTCTCAGGATTTTTTTTTTTTTTAAATGCATACATAGAGACAAAGTATAAAATTTTTATTTTATCGTGTTGATTCTATGTTAGGTGAACAGGTGGTTATGCAAATGCACTGAATTATTTCCCATCACGGTTATAGTAAACCACAAATGTGTTACTTAAAATAAAAACTTTAACTGAAATAAAATAATACATTAAAAAACTTGATGTGCTAAAATAACTAAAACTGTAATAAATGTAAATAAACAAAAACAAAAAAAATTTAAACTAAACAAAAAATTAAATTGTAAAAAGAAAGTATAAAATACTAACTAATTCAAAATATTAATTAAAACAACAATACTGATCCTACAATAACACTGTTTCTTACCATCTATGAATGTGATTGAATGGATCACTAAAAATTAAAAGTTTTTCCTTTGCGTTTTTTTTGCGTACAGACAACAAAGTTGATCCGCGAAAACGACAAAAATTTCTGTATTCTGCTTCCAGGCCAGTAGTTGGAAATGTCACTTTGTAAAGAAAAACTACGTGCCTAAAGACCAAACACATAACACGCATGTGCATGACGTCACCGTTTTCACAAATTTCTGTTTTTGTAGTTTACACAGAGATGATAACAGTGTCGTTTTTCAAAAACTTGCAAATTGAAAGCCATTTTCAAAAGTTTGCATTTTCAGGGCCCCCAAAACGCTGTTGTCATGACTCATGTAAATGAACGGCCACAATGCATAAAAAGTTTTATGTTTTTAGTTGAAAACCATGTCATGTAAACGGCCTCTAAAACGTCTCGGTTACGGATGTAACCCTCGTTCCCTGAGTAGGGAACGGAGACGTTCCGTCGGATGACGACGAATGGGGTTTCGCTTAGAAAGCCAATCGACTTCGAGTACTACAAAACGAGCCAATGGCAAAGAAATGCCATGGGTCTGCGGAATTTGCATAGCGTAACTCCGCCTCACCTCGTGGGTATTTAAGGAGGACGCTGGCAGCAAATAGGCATGTTTTCTTCGCTGAGGAGCCAAGACTGAGCTCAGGCGATCCCCGCGGTACAGCGGAAGTGGCAGACAGACGGAACGTCTCCGTTCCCTACTCAGGGAACGAGGGTTACATCCGTAACCGAGACGTTCCCTTTCGTTGTCACTCCGAGTTCCGTCGGATGACGACGAATGGGGATACCAGTCTAATCACGCCACTTCTCGGCTGTCTTCCAGTGCCCTGCGTAAATCTGAGATCCCTGTCGTGAGACTAGCACGGACGAAGGACTCCTATTTAACACAGGAATACCAAGGTACACTGGGGAGCATATCCCAGGTCTTAGGGAAGTATGCAATTACTGCCAACCCAGAGGGGGGGACTTAGAAATACACATATGACCCGAGGGATGCATATGGGGAATCACTGGGGTATCCAGCCGCAGGTGGAATATTTCAACCCCAGGGGTGGCAAGGTGGCTTGCCAAGGGAAAGACACATGCTCAGAGAGGCTTACAGTGGGAATACACATGTGGGGGTAGCTCAGGGAGGTACCATGCACACGGGAGGCACCTAGCCGACGCGCAGGCAAGAGACACTGGCGCCGACGTCAGGAGTGCTGGAGGAACTCAGGGCTTTCGGAGAGGCTCACCTGAGGAGAATAATCGCACGTATCCAGTCCGTGGAGTGGAATGGCGAGCAAGCGAAGACACCTGAGCGGGTCCGGTACTAGCTGGTTGAAGCGAGTACATGAGAGGACACAGGCTCCACTCGGAGATTGTAGAATCTGGCGAATGTGTTAGGTGTCGCCCAGCCTGCAGCTCTGCAGATGTCTGTTAGCGAGGCGCCATGCGCTAGAGCCCAAGAGGATGCCACACTCCGGGTGGAGTGGGCAGTCACACCAAGGGGGCACGGTCGACCTTGCTGCTGGTATGCCAAAGCAATGGCGTCCACTATCCAGTGAGACAACCTTTGCTTGGAGAGAGCCTTTCCCTTCAGCTTCCCACCATAACAGACAAAGAGCTGGTCTGAGGTCCTGAAACACTGCGTTCTGTCTACATAGATGCGAAGAGCACGTACTGGACAGAGCAGTGCCAAGGCTGGGTCTGCCTCCTCCGGGGGCAGCGCTTGCAGGTTCACCACCTGGTCCCGGAAGGGAGTGGTAGGAACCTTGGGCACATATCCAGGCCGGGGTCTCAGGATCACGTGAGAGTACGCCGGCCCGAATTCCAGGCACGCTTCGTCAACGGAGAATGCGTGCAGGTCCCCTACCCTCTTAACGGAGGCCAATGCAGTCAGAAGCGCCGTCTTCATTGACAGGAAGTTAAGCTCGACTGACTGTAAAGGCTCAAAGGGAGCACTACGCAGGGCGGATAAAACCACTGCGAGGTCCCAAGAGGGAACGAGAGGAGGGCGAGGAGGATTCAGTCTCCTCGCTCCTCTCAGGAACCTGACGATCAGGTCATGCTTCCCCACCGACTTACCTTCTATAAGATCATGCTGTGCGGCAATAGCGGCGACATAGACCTTGAGGGTGGAGGGAGACAGCCTTCGCTCCAACCCCTCTTGAAGGAAGGAAAGCACGACGTTGATCGAACATCTCCGGGGGTCTTCTCGGTGAGAAGAGCACCAGTTGACGAAGAGGTTCCACTTCAACGCATAGAGGTGTCTCGTGGACGACGCTCTAGCGGAAGTGATGGTAGCCGCCACCGCTGGTGGCAGGGTACTCAAACCTGCCTCGTCCCGTCCAGGAGCCATACGTGGAGGTTCCAAAGATCGGGACGAGGGTGCCATAGGGTGCCCCGTCCCTGAGAAAGTAGGTCCTTCCTCAGAGGTATGGGCCAAGGAGGTGCTGTCGCGAGGAGTACAAGTTCGGAGAACCAGGTCCGGGTGGGCCAGTACGGCGCGACCAGAGTGACCTGCTCCACGTCCTCCCTGACCTTGCGCAGGAGTTGCGCAAGAAGGCTCACTGGGGGAAACGCATATTTGCGGCCCCGCGGCCAGCTGTGTGCCAGAGCATCCGTGCCGAGCGTGCCCTCGGTCAGGGAATAATACTGGGCGCAATGGGTCGAGTCGTGAGAGGCAAACAGATCCATCTGTGCGTCCCCGAACTGGTCCCAAATCAGCTGAACCGTCTGGGGATGGAGTCGCCAATCTCCGGGGAGGGGCTGAAGCCGTGACAGCTCGTCGGCTGCACAGTTCAGGGCTCCAGGGATGAAAATGGCTCGAAGCGACCTCAGATGCTTCTGACTCCATAAGAGGAGGTGGCGGGCGAGTTGTGACATACGGCGGGAGCGCAGACCACCTTGACGGTTGATGTACGCTACGGTCGCGGTATTGTCTGATCGGACTAGTACATGCTGGCCCGAGAGCACGGCTCGGAAGCGGCGCAGGGCGAGCTGTACAGCCAGCAACTCGAGGCAATTGATGTGCCATAAGCGGTGGGGTCCTGTCCAGGAGCCCGCGGCAGCACGTCCATTGCACATGGCACCCCAGCCCGTGGTGGAGGCATCTGTCGTTACAACAACATGCCGGGAAGCTCGTTCCAGAGGCACTCCTGCCCGTAGAAAGCTGAGGTTCCCCCACGGGGTGAAGGTCTGACGGCAGGTCGGAGTAACTGGTACTCGGAGGGTGCCGTGTTGCCATGCCCACCTCGGGACTCGGTCGCGAAGCCAAAGCTGAAGCGGTCTCATATGAAGCAATCCGAGCGGCGTTGCCGCGGCTGCAGATGCCATATGCCCCAGGAGCCTCTGAAAAAGTTTCAGTGGAACCGCACTCTTGCCCTCGAACTGTCTCAGGCAAGTCAGCAGTGACTGCGCGCGCTCGCTCGTAAGCTGCGCGGACATGGCGACCGAGTCGATCTCCATACCGAGAAAAGAGATCCTCTGCGCGGGGCAAAGTTTGCTCTTCTCCCAGTTGACCCGAAGGCCCAAACGGGCTACATGGCGGAGTACCAAATCCCTGTGTTCGCAAAGCTGATCTCGAGAGTGAGCTAGAATCAGCCAGTCGTCGAGATAGTTCAGAATGCGAACCCCGTGTTCCCGGAGGGGAACAAGGGCTGCCTCGACGACCTTCGTGAAGACGCGAGGAGACAGGGCTAGCCCGAATGGGAGAACTGCGTACTGATATGCCTGTCCCTCGAAAGCAAACCGTAGGAACGGTCTGTGTCGAGGGAGAATGGAGACATGAAAGTAGGCGTCCTTCAGGTCGATCGCTGCAAACCAATCCTGGTGCCGCACACATTCGAAAACGCGTTTGGCGGTGAGCATCTTGAACGGCAGCCTGTGAAGGGAGCGGTTCAATACGCGCAGGTCCAGGATTGGCCGTAACCCACCGGTTTTCTTCGGGACAATGAAGTAGGGGCTGTAAAACCCGGACCTCATTTCGGCTGGAGGGACAGTCTCGATCGCACCCTTCGCCAGCAGGGTAGCAACCTCCGCTCTCATGATAGGGGCATTGCCACCGACCATAGTGGAGCGGACTCCCCTGAAGCGGGGAGGAGACCGCGCGAACTGAATCGCGTAGCCGAGCCTGATCGTTCGTGCGACCCAGCGGGACAGGTTGGGAAGCTCTAGCCAAGCTCCCAAGGACTGAACCAGCGGGGTCATGCGAACCACAGACTTCCCGTCGGTGGGGCAGCGAGGCGGTATGACTGACCCAGACGTGGACGGCATAGCGGCCCGGTGTGGGGGTACAGTCATAGACCGCGTCCTGACAGAGCAGACCAGGGAAGGACGAACGTTCCACGGGGGTCTGCTCTGCCAGGGGTCTGGCGACAGAGGAGGATGAGAGTGGTACGGTCCGTGGACGGCGCGCACTGTCATCCGGCTCTGGGACAGAGGAGGACGAGGGGTGCACGGCCCGGGGGCGGCGCACCGTGTCGTCCGAGAACTCTGTGTGCTCAGAGATGAATGTGTCACTTCTCTCAAGATTCTCCCCCGGCCCTCCACCGGGGGAAGGAGTGGTCCTGCTACCACCTCCTGAGAAGTGTACATCATCCCTGAGCAGCCCGTCTCAGGAGCGCCGCTTGACCCGGCATTTAGCGGGGGGCGGGACTGGAGAGGGCTGGGGCGCCTTCCTACGGCCTCCTCCGCGACCGGGCCCGGGTGAAGGCTGCTGCTTGGGCCGGGCGGGAGGGGTGGGAGCCGTAGGAGGGCGCCCTCGGCGGGAAACAGACTGAGTATTCTGCCCGGTCGGCTGAGTGGAGGCAGCAGCGGGCCGTCGGGGCAGAATGTGCTTAATAGCCTCAGTCTGTTTCTGGGCAGTCGAGAACTGTTGGGCAAAATCCTCGACTGCACCGCCGAAAAGGCCATCTTGCGATATGGGGGTGTCGAGCAGCCGGGACCGCTCGGCATCCTCCACATCAGCAAGATTAAGCCAGAGGTGTCTCTCCTGGACCACGGCTGTGGACATCACCAGACCCAGGGAGCGTGCGGTCACCTTCGTCGCTCGGAGAGCAAGGTCGGTGGCGGCGCGCAGCTCATTGAAGAGCCCCGGGTCTGTCCTGCCCTCGTGCATGTCCCTGAGCATCTGGGCCTGGTAGACCTGCAGAATGGCCATGGCATGCAAAGAGGCGGCTGCCTGTCCCGCAGCTCTGTAGGACTTCGCCACTAACGCAGACGAGTACATACAGGCTTTGGATGGGTGCTTAGGCTCACCACGAGAAGAAGCGCTCTGAGGACACAGTTGCATCGCAACAGAGCGTTCAACCGGGGGGAGCCCAGTGTACCCACGGGCAGCGGCCTCATCGAGGGGAGGAAAGGCGGATGAAATCAGCGAGCGGTCACGGGAAGACATGGGAGTCTTCCAGGACTTCGAGATCTCATCATGCACGTCCGGGAAGAAAGGTATCGGGGCCTGACGCGGACGGGGTCCCGCAGCCTGACCCAAATACCAGTCATCCAGCCGCGAGCGCTCGGGGCAGGGCGGAGGGTTCCACTCTAACCCGATGCTCGCGGCGGCTCGAGACAGCATGGCCGTCATCTCTGGATCAGACTCTAGCACCACTGTATTCACACCCGAAGGTGGCAGCTGTGATGAGTCTTCACTTCCAGAAGACTCAGACCCACCTTGTGATGCTGCGATAGACATCGCGTCATCCTCTGGAGCGTCAAAGGAAACCCGCGGGACACCCGAAGATGATCCCGCCGGAATCCCCCGAACACTCACGGGTTGCAGCACTGGAGAGGATGCGGCTGGGCACGGACTGATAGTCGGCGCTTTGTTCCAAACCGTCATCCTCAGATCACCCTGGCCACCAGCCGAAGTACTAGCTCTATTTCTAGAGTCAGTAGATCGGGGTGTGGATGAGGGGACCCTCACTCTTGCGAGATCACCGAGTCTTGATCGTAATGCTGCGATGGTCATGTTCCCACAGAGAGAACATGAGTCATCCACGAGTGCTGCTCTAGCGTGATTAATGCCCAAACACACTATGCACCACTCGTGCCCATCAGAGTCATCAACGAGTCTACCGCAACCAGAAGTGCACGGGCGAGGCATCTTTAAAAAGACGTGCCGCGTGCAAGCTCTTTTGTGAGAAAAAGAAACTCTGACTGTGTTGAAGCGCCCGGGGAGAAACACACTCGCTGTCGAATCACGGACAGAAAAGCAGGAAGCGCGTCCTCGCCGGAGATCGCCGTCACACCAACACCAGAGAATCTCGCTCGTCTGCAGAACTGACAGTACAGGAATGGCTTGTGGAGCGAAGGATCACCTTGGCTCCGAAGCGAAAACATGCCTATTTGCTGCCAGCGTCCTCCTTAAATACCCACGAGGTGAGGCGGAGTTACGCTATGCAAATTCCGCAGACCCATGGCATTTCTTTGCCATTGGCTCGTTTTGTAGTACTCGAAGTCGATTGGCTTTCTAAGCGAAACCCCATTCGTCGTCATCCGACGGAACTCGGAGTGACAACGAAAGGGAACAACAGATGTTCACAGATTCTGCAATTACAGGATCACTTTCAAACTAGGTATATGTGCTTAATCCCAGAATGCTACAGCACTCTTACTCTAAATAGCTGGGATTAGTGTCCTATAAACTGTCTAAGAACCTGTTAAATAAACATGTTTGAAAAGGCCCACAGCAACACACCTTTACAAGCAGCCGCTGGGATTCCAATGCAAATGAAATACTGGAAGGTGATCATGCAGGCCAGAAAGCAGCAGTATTTGGGCCATATCTCGGCGATAGCTTTCCTCCGGCGTCTGAACATCACTAACGCCAGAGCGAAACCGTGCAGCATGGAGTAGAAATCCATACGCTGACCCATCACATTAATCGCCAACAGGAAACACACCTGAAACAACACATTCAGAGAAGAAATGGAGGAACATGGAACGAGAAACATCCATCAAATGATTGACAGATAGATAGATAGACCAATATATATAGACAGACTGATAGATAGACCAATATATATAGACAGACAGAATAGACAGACCAATATATATAGACAGACAGATAGACAGACCAATATATATAGACAGACAGACAGAAAGACAGACAGATAGACCATTATATATAGACAGACAGACAGACAGACAGATAGACAGACCAATATATATATACAGACAGACAGATAGAAAGACAGATAGATAGACCAATATATATAGACAGACAGACAGATAGATAGACCAATATATATAGACAGACAGATAGATAGACAGACAGATAGACCAATATATATAGACAGACAGATAGATAGACCAATATATATAGACAGACAGATAGATAGACCAATATATATAGACAGACAGATAGACAGACAGATAGACAGA